>NW_026007200.1:42315-96133 GCF_001458135.2 Marmota marmota marmota
TTTTAGATTAGGGCTAAATTAGGGCTAATTAGCACTAGGTTTAATGGTAGAGTGGGGCCTATGGTTAGGGCTAGAATTAGGGTTAGTGTTAGCGTTAGGGTTAGGGCTAGGGTTAGTGTTAGGGGAAAGGATGGTGTTATAGCTAGGTTCAGGGCTAGGGCGAGGGTTAATATTAGGTATAGGGCTAAGGTTAGTGTTTGGGTTGGCATTAAGGCTAGGTTTAGGGCTAAAATGAAGACTAAGTTTTGTGTAAGAGGGATAGGATTAGAGCTAGGGCTAATGTTAGGTCTAGGTTCATGGTTAGGGTTAGTTTTAGGGTTAGGTTATTGTTAGGTCTAGTGTAGGGTTTGGTTTAGTGTAAGGGTCAGGTTTAGAGCTAGGTGTATTATTAGGGTCAGGGTTAGCATAGGGTTTGGTTTAGGTTAAGGTTAAGAACAAACGCTTGAATTAACATTAGGGTTAGGATTAGGGTAATGGATAGGGTTAAGTTTAGAGTTCAGGTTAGGTTTAGAGTAATGGATAGGGTTTGTTTTAGTGATAGGGTTAGGTTAGGCCTAGTGTTATTATTTGGTTTAGGCTTATCTTTAGGGTAATGGATAGGGTTAGAGCTAAGGTTAGGCCTAGAACTAAGGTTAGGATTAGGGGTAGGTTTAGAATTAGGATTAGGTTTAGGGTAAGTGTTAGTGTTTGAGCTAGTGTTAGGGCTAGGGACAGGGTTAGGGTTAGAGTCTGGGCTAGGGTTAGGGTTAGAGTTAGGGTTATGTTTAGGGTAAGGGTTAGAGTTTGAGCTAGGGTCAGGACTAGGGTGAGGGTTTGGGTAACTGTTAGTTCTAGTTTATGGTAGGGACACGATTAGTGCTAGGTTTATGGCTAGCATTAGGATATGGGTAAAGGAAAGGTTTAGGGTTAATGCTTGAATTAGCTTTAGGGTTAGGGTTAGGGTCAGGGTTGTGGTAATGGATAGGGTTAGGTTTAGGGAACAGGTTAGGTTTAGGGTAATAGGTATGGTTAGTGTTAGCGATAGGGTTAGCATTAGTCTTAGGGATAGTATTTGGTTAGGCTAATCATTAGGTAATGTTAGAGATAAGGTTAGGGCTAGGGTTAAGTTTAGGTTTAGTGCTAAGGTTAGAGTTAGGCCTAGGGTTAGTTTTGGGGTTAGGCTTAGGGTAAGTATTAGGGTTTGATCTAATGTTAGGACTAGGGCAAAGGTTAGGGCTAGAGTCAGGCTAGGGTGGGGGTTATGGTTAGGGTTATGTTTAGGTAAGGGTTAGAGTTTGAGCTAGGGTTAGGTAAAAGGGCGAGGATTAGGATTAGGGTTAGGTCTAGGGTTACAGTTAGATTTATGATTAGGGCTATGATTAGGGCTAGGATAAGGGCTAGGTTTAGTGTGAGGTTTATGGCTTGCTTTAGGGATATGAATAATATAAGAGCTAGAGTTCTGGTCATGGGTAGTTTTAGGGTTATGGTTATGGATAAGTCTAGTGTTAGGGTTAGGATAAGGTTTAGAGCTAGGGTTTATGTTAGGGTAGGGATCCTTGTTCGGATTAGAGTTAGGTTTAGTGTTAGGGCCAGAATTAGGACTAGCGTTGGGAGTAGGGATTGGGTTAGTGTTTGTGTTAGGTTAAGGGTTAAGGATAGGGGTAGTGTTAGGTTTTTGTTTAGGGCTAGGGCTTTTTTTATGACTTTGTTTAGGATTAGGTTTGGTCTAGTGCTAGTGTTACTGTTAGGTTTAAGTATAGGTTTAACTGTAGGGGTAGGGGTAGTGTTGGCTTTAGGATTAGGGTCAGAGTTAGACCTAGGGTTAGTGTTAGGGTCAGAATAAGGGTCAGGATTAGGGTTAGGGTTTTGATTAGGGTTACAGTTAGTATGAGGGCT
This sequence comes from Marmota marmota marmota, assembly GCF_001458135.2. Classification (NCBI taxonomy): domain Eukaryota; kingdom Metazoa; phylum Chordata; class Mammalia; order Rodentia; family Sciuridae; genus Marmota; species Marmota marmota. The sequence continues at coordinate 44,191 of NW_026007200.1, forward strand.
AGGGTAGGACTAGAAATAGAGTTGGATTTGGGGTAGGCTAAGGAATAGTGTTAGGACTAGGGTAAAATTTGAGTGAGGGTTTGGCTTAGGATATAGGATACTGTTTGATGTTAGGTTAGGGGTAGTGTTACCATTAAACCTAGCATTAGGGCTCGGAAGAGGGCTAGGATTTGAGTTAGCATTAGGGCTACAGCTAATGTAAGAACTAGTATTCTGATTAGGGCTAATTCTAGGGTTAGCATTAGGGCAATGTTTAGAGCTAGGGTGAGTGTTAAGGTCTAAGTCAGGGTCAGGATTATATCTAGGGTTAGGGTTAGGATTCAAATTAGGGCTAGCTTTAGGGCTAGGTGTAGGGTTAGGGTTTGGTTTAGGTTAAGGTTTAGAGGTAGGGTTATAGCTCGTTTTTATTGATTTATTTATTGATTTATTGATTTTAGGGCTAGCTTTCCAATTAGCATTAGGGTTAAGGTCACTGTTAGGGTGAGATTTAACCTTATGTTTAGGGTTAGATCCAGGTTTAGGGCTAGGAAGATGGTTAGAGCTATGGTTGGGGCTAAGAATAGGGCTAGGTTTTGGGTTATCAGAAGGGATAGGTTTAAAATAAGGGATACGGCTATGGCGAGAGTTAGAGTTAGTCTTAGGGCTAGGGATAGAGTTAGGTTTAGGGTTCAGGCTAAATTAGGGCTAGAATTAGTGCTAGTGTTAGTTTTAGAGCTAGGTATATTATTAAGTTTAGAGCTAGGTGTATTATTAAAGTCAGAGTCCAGGTAGGGTTTGGTTCACGTTAAGGTTTAGGGTTTAGGCTTGAATTAGTGTTAGGGTTAGGATTAGGGTTAGGGTAATGGATAGGGTTAGGTTAGGGTTCAAGTTAGCTTTAGCATAATTGATAAGGTTAGTGATAGCGATAGGGTTATCATTAGGCCTAGGGTTATCATTTGATTAGGCTTATTTTTAGGGTAATGTTATAGGTAAGTTTAGGGCTAGGGTTAAGTTTAGGATTAGGGATAGGGTTAGGGTTAGGCCAAGTGTCAGGTCTAGGGTTGCAGTTAGGGTTACAATTAGGGCTAGGTTTAGGGCTAGGATAAGGGCTAGGTTTTGTGTGAGGTTTATGGCTAGCGTTAGGACTATGGGTAATATAGGAGCTAGGATTATGGTTATAGCTAGTTTCAGGGATAAAGTTATGTATATGTCTAAGTTTAGTGATAGGGGTAAGGCTAGGATTAAGATTAGGATTAGGGTTAGGCATAGGGTTAGTGTTAGTGTTAGGGTTAGGGTTAGGGCTGGGGTTAGGTTTAGGCCTAGGGTTAGTGTTAGGGTTAGGTTCAGTGTAAGTTTTATCATTTGAGCTAGGGTTAGTGCTGGGGCGAGTGTTAGGGCTAGAGTCAAGGCTAGGGTTAGTGTTAATGTTATGTTTAGGTAAGGTTAGAGTTTTAGCTAAGTTTAGAGCTAGGGCAGGGGTTAGGGTTAATGTCAGGTCTGGGGTTATGGTTAGGGTTACGGTTAGGGCTAGGTTTAAGGCTAGGATAAGGCTAGGTTTTGTGTGAGGTTTATGGCTCGTGTTAGAGCTATGCGTAATGTAAGATCTAGGGTTATCGTTATGGCTACTTTTAGGGTTAGGGTTATGGATAATTCTAGTGTTAGGGATAGGTTTTGGGTTAGGATACGTTTTAGAGCTAGAGTTTATGTTAGGGTAAGGGTCTTTGTTCGGGTTTGGTTCTGGTTTATGTTTAGGTCCAGATTTAGTCCTTGCTTTTTGTCTAATTATAGGGTTAGTATTTGCTTTAGTTTAGGGGTTATTGTTAGGGCTAGTACTAGGTTTTCTTTAGGGTTAAGGCTAGAATTATGATTCTATTTAGGATTAGGTTTGTTCTAGTGCGGTTAGGGTTAGGGTTAAGGGGAGGGTTAAAGATATTGTTATGGTTATGGTAATGGTTAGTGTTAGGTTAGTGTTAGGTTTACGGTTAGCATTAGGGTTAGTGTTAAGTTTAGGTTTAGGATTAGTGTTAGTATTGGGTTAAGTTTAGTGTTAGGGTTAGGCTTATGGTTAGTGTTACAGTTAGGGTTATGTTTAGGCTTAGTGTTAGGTTTATGGAGGGCATTAGGGTTAGGGTTAGGGTTAGTGCTAGAGTTACGGTTAGTGTTAGGATTAGGGTTAGGGTTAGTGTTAGGTTGATGGTTAAGGTTAGGGTTAGGAAATTTGTTAGGGTCTGTGTTAGTGTTAGAGTTAGTGTTTGGGTTAGTGATATGGTTAGGGTTATGGTTAGGGTTTGGGTTTTGTTTAGGGTTATTGCTAGAGTTAGGGTTAGGGTTAATGTTAGGGTTAGGGTTAGGGTTGGTGTTAGGTATAGTGTTAGATTGAAGATTAGTGCCATGATAATTGTAAGGGTTAGGGTTAGGTTTAGTGTTAGGGGTATGCTCAGGTTTAAGTTTAGTGTTAGTGTTAGAGGTATGGTTACTGTTATGTTTAGTGTTAGGGTTAGGATTATTTTGTGTTAGGGTTAGGTTTAGGGTTATAATTAAAGTTAGTGCTAGGGTTAAATTTAGGGTTAGTGTTAGCGTTAGGGTTAGTTTTAGGGTTAGGGTTTGGATTAGTGTTAGGGTTAGGGTTAGGGTTAGTGTTAGTGTTAGGGTTAGGGTTCAATTTACTGTACAGTTTAGGGTTAGGGTTATGGTTAATTTAAAGTTTAGGTTCAGTGGTAGGGTTATATTTAGGTTTAGGGATATGGTAAAAGATAGGGTTAGGATTTTGGATAGTGATAGGTTTAGTGTTAGGGTTATGGTTAGGGTTGGTTTGGGGTTAGATTTAGGGTTAAGTTTAAGATTAGTGGTAGTTGTACAGCAAGCGTTAGGTTTAGGGTTAGTGTTAGGGTGTGGTGTTAGTGTTAGTTCTAGGGTTAGGGTTAGCATTAGGTTTTGTGTTAGGTTTAGGTTAAGTGGTAGTGTTCCTGTTAGGGTTAGGGTTAGGGTTAGTGTTAATGGTGGAGTTAAGTTTTAGGGATAGTGTTAGGTTTAAGGTTAGTGTTGCGTTAGGTTTAGGGTTAGCATTAGATTTAGTGTTTAGGTTTGTGGTAGGATTAGGTTTAGTGTTAGGGTTACGGTGTTTGTTAGGTTTAGTGTTAGTTTTAGGGTGAGGGTTAGAGTTAAATTTACAGTTTGGAGTAGGGTTAGGATTAGAGTTAGGATTAATGTTATGGTTAGGTTTAGGATTAGTTTTAGTATTAGAGTTAGGGTTAGTGTTAGGGTTTATGGTTAGGGATAACATTAGGGTTAAAGTAAGGACTAGGGTAAGTGTTAGTGTAAGGGTTTGTGTTAAGGTTAGTGTTAGGGTTAGGGGTAGGGTTATGTTTAGGGTTAGGATTTTGGTTAGGGTTTGTGTGTTAGAGTTAATGTTAGGTTAGGTTTAGTGTTAATGTTAGGGTTAGGGTAGGATTAAAATAAGAGTTAGGGTTAGGGTTAACGTTAGGTTCAGGTTAAGCTGTAGGGTTATTGTTTTGGTTAGGGTTTGTGTTTGTGTTTGAGTTAGTGTTTGGGTTCGTGTTAGGTTTAGTGTTAAGTATAGGTTAGGGTTAGGGTTAGGTTTAATGATATGGTTAGGGTTAGGTTTAGGATTAGTGTTAGTATTTAGATTAAGTTTAGTGTTAGGGTTAGGGTTATGGTTAGTGTTACGGTTAGGGTTATGTTTAGTGTTAGTGTTAGGTTTATGGTGAGCATTAGGGTTAGGGTTAGTGTTGGGTTGATGGTTAAGGTTAGGGTTAGGGTTAGGGAATTTGTTAGGGTCTGTGTTAGTGTTAGAGTTAGTGTTTGGGTTAGTGATAGGGTTACGGTTTTGGTTAGGGTTTGGTTTAGGGTTAGTGCTAGAATTAGGGTTAGGGTTAGTTTTCGGGTTAGCATTAGGTTTGGTGTTAGGTTTAGGGTTCAATTGAGAATTAGTGCAATGATAAGGGTAAGGGTTAGGTTTAGTGTTAGGGTTATGGTTAGGGTTAGGGTTAGTGTTAGTGTTAGTTTTAGTGTTAGGGTTAGGGTTAATGTTATGTTTAGTGTTAGGGTTAGGATTATTTTGTGTTAGGGTTAGGGTTAGGGTTAGAATTAAATTTAGTGTTAGGGTATTGGTTAGGGTTAACTTTAGGGTTAATGTTAGCGTTACGGTTAGGGTTAGTGTTAGGGTTAGGGTTAGGTTTATTGTTAGGGTTAGGTATAGGATTCTGTTTAGGGTTAGGGTTAAGGTTAGTGTTAGGTTTAGGATTAGGGTTCGGTTTACTGTACAGTTTAGGTTTATGGTTAGGTTTGATGTTAAGGTTAGATTTATTGGTAGGGTTAGATTTAGGTTTAGGGTCAGGGTAAAAGATAGGGTTAGGATTTTGGATAGCGAAAGGGTTAGTGTTAGGGTTAAGGTTAAGGTTGTGTTGGGGTTAGGGTTAGGGTTAGGTTAAGATTAGTGATAGGTTTATGGCGAGCATTAGGTTTAGGGTTAGTGTTAGGGTGTGGTGTTAGTGTTAGTGCTAGGGTTAGGGTTAGCGTTAGGTTTAGTGTTAGTTTTAGGTTTAGTGGTAGTGTTCTGGTTACGTTTATGGTCAAGGTTAGTGTTAGTGTTGGAGTTAAGTTTTAAGGATAGTGTTAGGGTTAAGGTTAGTGTTGGGTTAGGTTTTTTATTAGTGTTAGATTTTGTGTTTTGGTTTATGGTAGGATTAGGTTTACTGTTAGGGTTATGGTGTTAGATTTACTGTTAGTTTTAGGGTGAGGGGTAGGGTTAGGTTTAGAGTTTGGAGTAGGGTTATGGTTAGGGTTAGGATTAGTGTTAGGGTTAGGGTTAGGATTAGTTTTAGATTTAGAGTTAGGTTTAGTGTTAGGGTTAAGGTTAGGGTTAACATTAGGGTTAAAGTAAGGATTAGGATAAGTGTTAGTGTAAGGGTTAATGTTAAGGTTAGTGTTAGGGTTAGGTTTAGGGTTATGGTTAGGGTTAGGGTTTCAGTTAGGGTTTGTGTGTTAGAGTTAAGGTTAGGTTAGGTTTAGGGTTAGTGTTAGGGTTAGGGTTAGGATTAGTGTTATCGTTAGGCTTAGGGTAATGTTAATGTGTCATCGTTAGTGTTAGTGTTAGGATAAGTGTTAGGGGTAGTCTAAGGTTTAGGGTTAGGTTTAGGGTTAGGTTTATTGTTTAGGTTTAGAGTTAGGGTTAGGGTTAAATTATGAGTTAGGGTTAGGGTTAACATTAGGTTCAAGTTTAGGGATAGGGTTATGGTGTTGGTTAGGGTTTTTTTTTTTTTTTCTCTGCGTTAGAGTTTGTGTTAGGGTTAAGGTTAGGGTTTTGGGTAGGGTTAGTGTTAGATTTAAGCTTAGAGTGAGTGTTAGGGTTAGGGTGAGGATTGGGGTTTTTGTTTGTGTTATATTTAGAGTTAGATTTAAGGTTAGGATTAGTCTTAGGGTTAGAATAATTTTTAGTGTTAAGGTTAAGTTTAGTGTTAGGTTTAGGGTTAGGTTTAGTGTTATGTTAGTGTTAGGCTTAGAGTTAGGTTACTGTTAGAATTATGGTTAAGGTTAGAGTTAGTGTTAGGGTTAGGGTTAGTGTTAGGGTTAGGGTTATTGTTAGGGTTAGGGTTAATGTTAGGGTTAGGGATAGTTTTAAGGGGAGTGTTAGCATGAGATTTAGGGTTAGTATTAGGGTTAGGGTTAATGTTAGGGTTAGGGATAGTGATAAGGTGAGTGTTAGAATGAGGTTTAGGGTTAGTGTTAGGGTTAGGAAGAATTAGTTTTAGGTTAAGTGTTAGAGTTGGTATAAGGTTCAGGGTTAGGGTTAGCATTAGTTTTAGGATTATGTTTAGGGTTAGGATTAGTGTTAATGTTAGGTTTAGGATTAGGATGAGGGTTAGCATTCGGGTAGTGTTAGGGTTAGAGTTAGGTTTAGGGTTTGTGTTAGGTTTATGATTCGGGTTTGGTTAGGGTTATGATTTTTTTAGGATTAGTGTTAGTGTCAGAATTAGTTTAGGTTTAGTGTTAGGGTTAGGGTTAGGGTTTTGGTTAGAGTTAGTTTTAGGTTTAGGGTTAGGGAAGGGTTAGTTGTAGGGTTATGTTAAGGGTTAACTTTAGGGTTAGGGTTTGTCTTAGGTTTAGGGTTATTGTTAGGTTTAGTGTTAGGGTTAGAGTTAAGGTTAAGAGGAGGGGTAAAGATAGGGTTATGTTTATGTTTATGGTTATGCTTAGGGTTAGTGTTATGTTATTGTTAGGGTTATGGTTAGTGTTAGTCTTAGAGTTAGGTTTTAGATTTTGGGTTAGAGTTTGGGTTAGTGTTAGGATGAGGGTTAGGGTTAGAGTTAGGTTAGTATCAGGTTTAGGGTTGAATTCATTGTTAGGTTTAGGGTTAGGATTAGTATTATGTATAGGTTTGGGGTAATGATTAGTGTTAATTTCAGGTTAGGGATAGTGTTAGGGTTAGGGTTAGGATTTGAATTAATGTTAGGGTTAGGGTTACGGTTACGGTTAGAGATAGGGTTAGTGTAAGTGTTAGTGTTAGGGTTAGGATTAAGATTAGAGTTAGGGTTAGGGTTAAGTTATTGATATGGTTAACATTAGGGTTAGGGTGAGGGGTAGGGTAAGTGTTAGTGAAAGTGTTAGTGTAAAGGTTTGTGTTAGGGTTACCTTTAGTGTTAGGGTTAGGTTTAGTATTAGGGTTTGGGTTTAAGTTAAGTTTAGGGTTAGTGTTAGGGTTAGTGTTATGGTTAGGGTAATGTTTAGGGTTAGTGTTAGGTTTATGGTGAGCGTTAGGGTTAGGGTTAGTGTTAGTGCTAGGGTTACGGTTAGTGTTAGGGTTAGTTTGAGGTTGATAGTTAAGTTTAGGGTTAGGGTTAGGAAATTTGTTAGGGTCTTTTTTAGTGTTAGTGTTTGGGTTAGTGAAGGGTTAGAGTTATGGTTAGGGTTGGGGTTTTGTTTAGGGTTAGTGCTAGAGTTAGGTTTAGGGTTACGGTTACTGTTACGGTTAGGGCAAGGGTTGGTGTTAGGTTGAGGGTTTGATTGAGGATTAGTGCAACAATGAGGGTTAGGGTTAGTGTTAGGGGTATGGTTAGGGTTAAGGTTAGTGTTAGTGTTAGGGGTAATTTTATTGTTAAGTTTAGTGTTATGGTTAGGATTATTTTGTGTTAGTTTTAGGATTGGGGTAAGAATTAAAGTCAGGGTATTGGTTATGGTTAAATTTAGGGTTAATGTTAGTGTTAGTGTTAGGGTTAGGGTTAGTGTTAGGGTTAGGGTTTTTGGGATAGGTTTTTGTTTAGTTTTAGGGTTAGGTATAGGATTATGTTTAGGGTTAGGGTTAGGGTTAGTGTAAGGGTTAGGTCTAGGGTTCAGTTTATTGTACAGTTTAGGGTTAGGTTTAGGGCTAGTGGTAGGGTTAGGTTTAGGTTTAGGGTTACAGTAAAAGATAGGGTTAGGAGTTTGGATAGTGATAGGTTTAGTGTTAGGATTATGTTTAGGGTTATGTTACAGTTAGGTTTAGGTTTAAGATTAGTGTTAGGTTTATGGCAAGTGTTAGGTTTAGGGTTAGTGTTAGGGTGTGGTGTTAGTGTTAGTGCTAGGGTTAGGGTTAGCGTTAGGTTTAGTGATAGGTTTAGGTTTAGTGGTAGTGTTCCAGTTATGGTTAGGGTTAAGGGTAGTGTTAGTGTTGGAGTTAAGTTTTAAGGATAGTGTTAGTGTTAATGTTAGTGTTGGGTTAGGTTTAGGGTTAGCGTAGGATTTAGTGTTTGGGTTTGTGGTAGGATTAGGTTTAGTGTTAGGGATATGGTGTTTGTTAGGTTTAGTATTAGTTTTAGGGTGATGGGTAGGGTTAGGTTTAGAGTTTGGAGTAGGGTTAGAGTTAGGGTAAGGATTAGTGTTAGGGTTATGGTTAGGATTACTTTTATGGTTAGAGGTAGGTTTAGTGTTAGGGTTAATGTTAGGGTTAATGTTAGGGTTAAAGTAAAGATTAGGGTAAGTGTTAGTGTAAAGTTGTCAAGTTTAGAGTTAGTGTTAGGGGTAGGGTTATGGGTAGTGTTAGGGTTTCGGTTAGGGTTTGCTTGTGAGAGTCAAGGTTAGGTTAGGTTTAGGGTTAGTGTTAGGGTTAGGATTAGTGTTTTGGTTAGGGTTAGGGTAATAATTAGTGTGTCAGAGTTAGGGTTAGGGTTAGGGTAAGTGTTAGGAGAAGTGTAAGGTTTAGGGTTAGTTTTAAGTTTAGATTAATTGTTTAGGTTTAGAGTTAAGGTTAGGGTTACAGTTAACTTAAGAGTTAGGGTTAGGGTTAACTTTAGGTTCAGGTTTAGGGATAGGGTTATGGTTTTGGTTAGGTTTTGTGTTGTGTTGGGGTTAGTTTTAGGGTTAGAGTTAGGGTTAGGGTTTTGGTTAGGGTCAGTGTTAGATTTAGGGTTAGGTTGTGTGTTTAGGTTAAGGTGAGGATTAGGGTTTTTGTTTCTGTTATATTTAGAGTTAGTTTTAAGGTTAGGGTTAGGTTTATGGTTAGCATTAGTGTTATAATTATTGTTAGTGTTAAGGTTAAGTTTAGAGTTAGGTTTAGGGTTAGGGTTAGTGTTAGGTTTGTGTTAGGTTTAGTGTTAGTATTAGGGTTAGTGTTACTGCTAGAGTTAGTGTTAGGGTTAGAGTTAGTGTTAGGGTTATGGTTAGGGTTAATGTTAGGGTTAGGGATAGTGTTAGGTGAGTATTAGTGTAAGGTTTAGGGTTAGGGTTAGAATTAGGGTTGGGTTAAGGGTTATAGTTGGTATAAGGTTTAGGGTTAGGGTTAGCGTTAGTTTTAAGATTATGTTTAGGGTTAGGGTTAGTGTTAATGTTAGGGTTAGGATTAGGATGAGGTTTAGGGTTCGGTTAGTGTTAGGGTTAGAGTTAGGTTTAGGGTTTGTGTTAGGTTTATGATTAGTATTTGGGATAGGTTTAGGGTTTTTTAAGGGTTAGTGTTAGTGTTAGAGTTAGTTTAGGTTTAGTATTAGGGTTACGGTTAGGGTTTTGATTAGGTTTACTTTTATGGTTAGGGTTAGGGAAGAGTAAAGGGTAGTGTTATGTTTAGAGTTAGGTTCAGAGTTAGGGTTTGTGTTAGGGTTAGGGTTATTTTTAGTTTTAGTTTAAGGGTTAGGTTTAGGGTTAAGGGGAGGGGTATAGATAGGGTTATGGTTATGTTTATGGTTAGGGTTAGGGTTAGTGTTAGGTTAGTGTTTGGATTATGGTTAGTGTTAGTGTTAGTGTTAGGTTTAGGGTTTGCGTTAGAATTAGTGTTAGTTTTTAGTGTTAGTGTTTGGATTAGGTTATAGGGTTAGGTTTAGTATTAGGGTTAGGGTTTGTGTTATGTTTAGGATTAGGGTTAGGGTTAAGATTAATGTTAGGGTTAGGGTTAGGGTTAGGATTAGTGTTATTATTTGAATTAGGTTTAGGGTTAAGTTTAGGGTAATGGTTAGTGTTGTGGTTAGGGTTAGGTTTAGGGTTAGTGTAAGGTTTACGGTGAGCATTAGGGTTATTTTTAGCGTTTGTGTTATGGTGAGTTTTAGGGTTAGTGTTAGGATTAGCATTAGGGTTAGATTTAGGGCTGAAATTAATGTTAGTGTTAGTTTCAGGTTTAGGGTTAAGGTTAGGGTTTGGGTTAGTGTTAAGGTTAGGATAAGTATTAGGATTTGGTTTAGGGTTAGGGTTAGTGTTAGGTTTACTGTTAAAGTTAGGGTTAGGGTTAGGGTTAGTGTTAGGTTTAAGGTTAGGGTTAGGGTTAGTGTAAAGAGTAGTGTTAGTGTCAGGGTTATTGTAATTGTTACGTTTAGGGTTAGGGTTAGTGTCAGGTTAGTGTTAGGTGTAGTGTTAGGGTTTGGGTTAGTATTAGTGTTAGTGTTAGTGTTAGAGTTATGGTTAAGTTTAGGGTTAGTTTTAGGGTAAGGGTTAGGGATAATATCAGGGTAGAGATTGTGTTAGGGTGAGTGTTAGCGTGATGTTAGGGTTAGGGTTAGAATTAGAGTTATGGGAAGGATTAGAGTTAGTATAAGGTTTAGGGATAGGGTTAGCATTACTTTTATGATTCTGTTTAGGGTTAGGGTTAGTGTTAATGTTATAGTTACGATTAGGGTGAGTGTTAGCGATAGATTAGTGTTAGGTTAGAGTTAGGTTTAGGGTTTGTGTTAGGTTTACGATTAGGGTTTGTGTTAGGGTTAGGGTTTTTGTTAGGATTAGTGTTAGTGTTAGAGTTTTTTTAGGTTTAGTGTTAGGGTTAGGGTTTTTGTTAGGATAGTGTTAGGATTAAGGTTAGGGAAGGGTTAGGGTTAGGGTTATGTTTAGGGTTAGGGTAGGGTTATGGTTTGTGTTAGGGTTAGGGTTATTGTGAGGTTTAGTTTTAGGGTTAGGGTTAGGGTTAGGGGGAAGGGTTAAGATAGGGTTATGATTATGTTTATGGTTATGGTTAGGATTAGTGTTTGGTTAGTGTTAGGGTTAGGGTTAGCGTTAGGGTTAGTGTTAAGTTTAGGGTTTGGATTACGGTTAGTATTCTTGTTAGTGTTAGGGTTATGGTTAATGTTAGTATTAGCATTAGGGATAGGGTTTGGGCTAGACTTAGGGTTAGTGTTAGGGTGAGGGTTAGGGTGAGTGTTAGGTTAGTATTAGGTTTAGGGTGAGATTCATTGTTAGGTTTATTGTTAGGTTTAGTGGTAGGGATTGGTTTAGGGAAATGATTAGTGTTAATTTCATGGTTAGGGTTAGTGTTAGAGTTTACGGTTAAATTTAGTGTTAGTATTAGGATTAATGTTACTGTTAGAGTTATGGTTAACTTTAGAGTTAGGGTTAGTGATAGGGTTAGTGATTGTGTTAGGGTAAGTGTTAGCATGAGGTTTAGGGTTAGGATTAGTTTTAGAATTAGGGTTAGGTTAAGGGATAGAGTTGGTATAATGTTTACAGTTAGGGTTAGCATTAGTTTTAGGATTATGCTTAGGGTTAGGGTTACTTTTAATGTTAGGGTTAGGATTAGGATGAGGGTTAGCGTTCAGTAGTGTTAGGGTTAGAGTTAGGTTTAGGGTTTGTGTTAGGTTTATGATTAGGGTTTGGGTTAGGGTTAGCATTTTTTATTAGGATTAGTGTTGGTGTTAGAGTTAGTTTAGTTTTAGTGTGAGGGTTAGGCTTAGGATTTTGGTTAGGGTTAGTTTTAGGTTTAGGGTTAGAGAAGGGTTAGGTGTAGGGTTAGGTTTAGAGTTAGGTTTTGTGTTATGGTTAGGGTTAGTATTAGGTTTAGTTTTAGGGTTAGGGTTAGGGTCAAGGGGAGGGGTAAAGATAGGGTTATGGTTATGTTTATGGTTATGATTCGGGTTACTGTTAGGTTATTATTAGGGTTATGGTTAGTGTTAGTGTTAGGGTTAGGGTTTGGGTTAGAGTTTGGATTAGTGTTACAGTGAGGGTTAGGTTTAGAGTTAGGTTAATATCAGGTTTAGGGTTAGGTTTAGTGTTAGTTTTAGGGTTAGGTTTAGTGTTAGGGATAGGTTTAGGGTAATGATTAGTGTTAATTTTATGGTTAGGGTCAGTGCTAGGGTTAGAGTTAGGATTGGAATTAATGTTAGGGTTAGGGTTAGGGTTAGGGTTAGGGTTAGAGATAGCATTAGTGTTAGTATTAGAGTTAGGTTAGGGTGAAGCTTAGAGTTAGGGTTAGGGTTAGGGTTATTATTATGGTTAACATTAGGGTTAGCTTTAGGGGTAGGGTAAGTGTTAATGAAAGGTTTAGTGTTAAGGTTTGTGTTAGGGTTAGGTTTAGTGTTAGGGTTAGGTTTAGTGTTAGGGTTAGGTTTAGTGTTAGGGTTTGGGTTTAAGTTAGGTTTAGGGTTAGTGTTAAGATTAGTGTTATATTTAGGGTTAGGGTTAGGGTTAGGTTTAATGATAGGGTTCGTGTTAGCTTTAGGATTAGTGATAGTATTTGGGTTAAGTTTAGTGTTTGAGTTAGGGTTATGGTTAGTGTTACAGTTAGGGTTATATTTAGGGTTAGTGTTAGGTTTATGTTGAGCATTAGCATTAGGGTTAGGGTTAGTGCTAGGATTAGGGTTAGTGTTAGGGTTGGGGTTAGGGTTATTCTTAGGTAGGTGGTTAAGGTTAGGGTTAGGGTTAGGAAATTTTTAATGTCTGTGTTAGTGTTAGAGTTAGTGTTTGTGTTAGTGATAGGGTTAGGGTTATGGTTAGGGTTAGGATTTTGTTTAGGGTTAGTGCTAGAGTTAGGGTTAGGGTTAGTTTTAGGGTTAAGGTTAGGGTTGGTGATAGGTTGAGGTTTAGATTGAGGATTAGTGCAATGATAAGCATAAGGGTTATGGTTAGGGTTAGGGGTATGGTTAGTGTTAGGGTTAATGTTAGTGTTAGGGGTAGGGTTAGTGTTAGGGTTAGGATTATTTTGTGTTAGGGTTAGGGTTACTGTTAGAATTAAAGTTTGTGTTAGGGTATTGGTTAGAGTTAAATTTAGGGTTAGTGTTAGCATTAAGGATAAGGTTAGTTTTAGCATTAAGGTAGTGTTAGGGTTAGGGTTTGGTTTAGTGTTAGGGTTTGGTATAGGATTTTGTTTAGGGTTAGGGTTAGGGTTATATTTATTCTGCAGTTTAGGGTTAGGGTTAGGCTTAAGGTTAGTGTTAGTGGTAGGGTTAGATTTAAGTTTAGGGTTACAGTAAAAGATAGGGTTAAGTGTTTGGTTAGCGTTAGAGTTAGTGTTAGGGTTTTGGTTAGGGTTGGGTTGGGGTTAGGGTTATGGTTAGGTTTAAGATTAGTGTTAGGTTAACGGATAGCATTAGTTTCAGGGTTAGTGTTAGGTTGTGGTGTTAGTGTTAGTGCTAGAGTTAGGGTTAGTGTTAGGTTTAGTGTTAGGTTTAGGTTTAGTGTTAGTGTTCCTATTAGGGTTAGGGTTAAGGTTAGTGTTTGTGTTGGAGTTAAGTTTTAGGGACAGTGTTAGGTACAATGATAGTGTTGGGTTAGGTTTAGGGTTAGTTTTAGGGTGAGGGTTAGGGTAAGGTTTAGAGTTTGGAGTAGGGTTAGGATTAGTGTTAGGGTTAGGGTTAGGATTAATTTTAGGGTTAGAGTTAGGTTTATTGTTAGGGTTAGGGTTAACATTAGGGTTAAAGTAAGGATTAGGGTAAGTGTTAGTGTTAGAGTTAGTGTTAAGTTTAGTGATAGGATTAGGGGTAGGGTTATGTTTAGGGTTAGGGTTTCGGTTACAGTTTGCATGTTAGAGTTTAGGTAAGGTTAGGGTTAGTGTTAGGTTTAGTGTTATGGTTAGGTTTAAGATTAGTGTTATGGTTAGAGTTAGGGTAATGATTAGTGTGTCAGGGTTAGGGTTAGGTTTAGGGGTAGTGTTAGGTTTTTGCTTAGGGTTAGCATTAGATTTAATGTTTAGGTTTAGATTTAGGGTTAGGTTTATGGTTAGGATTAGGTTTAAGTTAAGAGTTAGGGTTAGGGTTAACTTTAGGTTCAGGTTTAAGAATAGGGTTGTTGTTTTGGTTAGAGTTTGTGTTTGTTTTAGAGTTAGTGTTAGAGTTAGTGTTAGGGTTAGGGTTAGTGTTAGAGTTAGTGTTAGGGTGAGTTTTAGGGTTCGGGTGATGATTAGGTTTTTGTTAGTGTTATTTTTAGAGTTAGGTTTAAGGTAAGGCTTCAAGTTAGAGTTAGGATTATGGTTAGAATTATTGTTAGTGTCAAGTTTAAGTTTAGTGTTAGGTTTAAGGTTAGGGATAGTGTTAGGGTTAGNCTAGGTTTTGCAATAGGTTAGGGCTATGGCTAAATTAAGAACTTGTTATGATTAAGGCTAGCTTTAGAGTTAATGTTAGGGCTAGGTATAGTTTCTGGGTTAGGGTGATGGTAAGAGCTAGAGGTAATGTCAGGGTCAGTGTCCAGATTAGGATTATGGTTATAATTAAAGCCATAATTAGGACTAGGGTTAGGTCTAGGGGAAGAGTTAGTGTTTGGCTTAGGCTAAGGGTTATTATTAGGGCTAGGTCTAGGTTTTTCTTTAGGTCTAGGGCTAGAGTTATGGCTAGATTTAGGATTAGGTTTAGGTCTAGTGCTAGTGTTAGAGTTTGGTTTAGGGTTAGGATCAGGTTTAGACCTATGTTTAGTGGTAGGGTCCGAATAAGGGTGAGGGTTAGGATAAGTGTTTGTATTGTGGTTAGAACTAGAATGAGGGCTAGAGTTAGGACTAGTAATAGGATTAAATTTTGGGTTAGGTTAAGGATTAGGGTTAGAATTAGGATTAGAATTAGTGTTAGGGTTTGGCTTAGGGTTAGGGATAGATTTAGAGCTAGGGTTAGGGCTAGGTTAGGGTTAAAGCTAGTTTTAGAGCTCAGATTAGGGCTAGGTATTGTATTAGGATTAGGGATAGGATTAGATTAACAGGTAATGTAAAATGTAGGTTTACAATTAGGGTTAATTTTACGGTTATGGTTAGGAGTTAAACCTCCAGTGTTAGGATTACTTTTAAGGTTAGGGTGATATTTAGAGCTAGTGTTAGTGTTATGTTAGTAGTCAGGGTCAGGGTTAGTTTTAAGGTTAAGGTTAGGACTCAAATTACGGCTAGGGTTACTGTAAGTGTTTGTTTTAAGGGTAGGATGGTGTTTAGATCTAGGGTGAGTGTTAGGATATGAGTTAGAGTCAGGGTTAGTGTCAAGGTTAAGGTTAGTACTCAAATTAGGGCTAGGGTTAAGTCTAGGTGTAGTATTAGGATTTGGTGTAGGTTAAGGTTTAGTATTAGGGCTATTACTTGGTTTTGATATACTGCTAGGGTCAGGGTTAGTGCTACTTTTACGAGTAGCATTAGGGTTAGGGCTAGTGTTTATGTTAGGCTTAGGCTAAGGATTACTGATAGAATAGAGTTAGGGATAGATGTAGGGTTATTGCTAGGAATAAGGACAGGGCAAGGTTTATGGTAGGGTTAGGGCTAGGGTTAAGTTTATGGTAATGGATAGGGTTAGAACTAGGGATAGGGCTAGAGTGAAAGTTAGAGTTAGTCTTAGTGCTAGGATTAGGGTTAGGGATACGGTTAAATTAGGGTTAGAATTAGGGCTAGGCTTATTGTTCAGCTTAGGCCTAGCATTAGCTTTAGGGTTAGGGTTAAGTTTAGGGTAAAAATTGGCATTATTGCTAGGTTTAGAGGTTGGGTGATGGTTAGAATTAGGGTAGGCCTATGGTTATTGTTAGGGTTATGATTAAGGCTGGTTTTAGGGCTTGGATGAGGGCTAGGGTTTGATTTAGGGTAGGGCTAGGATTATTGCTAGAACTAATATCAGGTCTAGGATTATGCTTAAAGATAGAATTAGGGTTAGGTTAATGGATACAGGTAGTGTAAGGGTTATATTAAGTTTTAGGTCAGGTTTAGAGCTAGGGGTATTGTTAGGGTCAGGGCCTTGTTTAGGGTTTGGGATAGGCTTTCGTTTAAATTTAAGGCTTGAATTAGCATGAAGGTTAGGGTTAGGCTAATGATAGGGTGAGGTTTAGGGTTTAGGTTTGGTTTAGGGTAATGGATTGGGTTA
Source organism: Marmota marmota marmota (assembly GCF_001458135.2). Classification (NCBI taxonomy): domain Eukaryota; kingdom Metazoa; phylum Chordata; class Mammalia; order Rodentia; family Sciuridae; genus Marmota; species Marmota marmota. The sequence continues at coordinate 59,667 of NW_026007200.1, forward strand.
GGATTTGGGATAGGGTTAGGTTTAGGCCTAGGGTTAGCATTAGTGTTAGGGTTATAGTTATGGCTATAGGTAGGGTTAAAGCTAGGTTTAGGGCTCGGATTTTGGTCATGATTAGGACTAGGGTTAGAGTTAGTGTTAGGGTTAAAGCTTGGGTTAGGTCCTGAATTAAGGCTAAGTATTGTGTTAAGTTAGTGCTAGTGTTAGGTTTAAGGCTAATGTAAGTACCAGGGTGACATCTAAGGCTAAATTTAGGTTTAGGATTGTTTCTAGGTCTAGTGTTAGGTTTCGGTTTAGGATTAGGTTGATCTTTAGAGGTAGGGTTAGTGTTATGGTCGGATTCAGGGTCAGGGTTAGTTTTTAACTTGAATTAGGGCTAAGTTTAGGGTTAGGTTTAGGGTTTGGTTTAGGTTAAGGGTTAAGTTTAAAGCTATGTCTGGGATTTGTTTTAGGATTAGGGCTAGTTTTAGGATTAGCATTAAGGTTAGGGCTAGTGTTAGGTTTAGGATTATGCTTAGGGTTAAAGTTAGATTTAGAGTTAGTTTAGATCTAGGTTAGGGGTAGAGCTAAATATAGGGCTAGGGTTAGGTCTAGGATTATTTTTCCAGTAAGGTATAGGTTTGGAACTAAGGATGGGGGAAGGGTGAGATTTAGAGTTAGACTTAGGGCTAGGGTTATGGCTAAGGTTTGGGATAGGTTAAAATTAGGGTAAGATTAGGTCTAGGGTTAGTTTTAGGGTTAGGCTTAATGTTAGCATTATTAGGATTAAGGCTAGGTTTATGGCTAGGATAAGCCCTGGGGTTTGTGTTAGGGTTACAGCTAGGATTAGGGCTAGTGCTAATGTCAGTCTAAGGGTATGATTGGGGATAGATTTAGAATGTTTTATGGCTAGGTCTAGTGCAATTGTTAGGTTTAGGGTAAGGGTCAGGTTTAGAGCTAGGAGAATTATTAGGGTACAGTTCAGGGTTTGAGTTTGTTTGAGGTTAGGGTTTAGGGTTAGGGCTCTAATTAGCTTTAGGGTCAGGGTGAGGATAATGATAGGATTTTTATTAAGGGTTCAGTTTAGGTTTATGGTAATTGATAAGTTTAGGGATAGCAATAGGTCTAGATTTAGCATTAGGGTCATGGTTATGGTTAGGATAATGGATAGGGTTAGAGCTAAGCTTAGGGCTAGGTTTATGGTTAGAAAGAGGTCTTGCATTAGGGGTAGGGTTAGGGTGAGATCTAGCGTTAGTGTTAGGGTTATGTTTAGTGTAAGAGTTGGGTTTTGAGCTAGGTTTAGGGCTAGGATGAGGGTTAGGTTTAGAGTTAGGTCTAGGGATAAGATTAGAGTACGGTTAGAATTAGGGTTAGGGTTAGGGCTATCGTCATCATTAGGGGTAGTGTTAAGGTTAGGGTAATTGATAGGATTAGATGTAGGTTTAGGTTTATGGTTAGAGTTAGATTGAGTTTTAGGCTTACGGTTAGGGCTATGGTTATGGTTAGGTTTATGATAAGGTTTAGGATTTGAGCTAGGGTGGGTCTACGTTGAGGGTGAGGTTTAGGGTTAGGTCTAGGATTAGTTTTCTGGTTAGGGGTAGGCCTAGGTTTATCAATAGAGTTACGGTTATGTTTAGAGTAATGGGTAACTTTAGAGCTAGGTTTAGTGCTAGAGTTAAGGTTAGAATTAGGGCTAGATTTAGGGTTAGAATTAGGGTAAGGGTTAGGTTTTGAGCCAGGGTTAGGAGTAAGATGAGTGTTAGGGTAGTGTTAGGGCTATGGTTTGTGTTACAGTTACGCCAAAGGCTAGGTTAAGGCCTAGGATAAGATCTAGTTTTGGGGTTAGGTTTAGGCCTAGTGTTAGGGCTATGGGTAATATAAGAGCTAGGGTTATGATTAGGGCTAGTATTAGTGTTAGAGTTATGGCTAGGTCTAGTGTTAGGTTTAGATGTTGGTTAGGCTAAGGTGTAGACATAGGTTTTTCTGTTAAAAGCAAGGTCAGTGTTCAGGTTGGTGTTAAGGTTAGGGTGAAAGCCAGAATTAGGACAAGGTTAGGTTTAGGGGTAGGGTTAGTGTTTGTTTTAGGTTAAGGGTTTTTGATAGGGCTAGGACTAAGTTTGTTTAGGTCTAGGGGTAGAGTTATTGCTAGATTTAGGATTTGGTTTAGGGTTAGGGCTAGTGTTAGGGTGAGGTTTAGGTATAAGGTTAGTATAAGGCTTGTTTCAGGGTTCAGTTTAGGGTTAGGTTCAGGTTTAGACCTATAATTAGTGTTAGTGTCAGAATAAGGGTGAAGGTTAGGGTTAGGTTTGGGGTTAGAATTAGAGCTAGAATGAGTGCTTGTGTTAGGACTAGAAATGGGGTTAGGCTAAGAATTAGATTTAGGACTAGGGTTAGCATTAGGTATAGGGTTTGGCTTAGGGTAAGTGATACAGTTAGGGCTAGAGTTAGGGTTAGGTTTAGGACTAGGGTTAGGGTTAGGGATAAATCTAGTGTTAGGGCTCAGATTAGGGCTATTTTTGTGTTAGGGTTAATACTAGAGTTAGGGCTAAGGCCAATGTAAGAACTATGTTTATGATTATGGTTAGTTTTAGGGATGGGATTCGGGCTTGTCTAGTCTCAGCATTACCTTTAGGGTTAGGTTGATATTTAGAGGTATGGTTCATTTTAGGCCTAGGACTTGAATTAGAGCTACGGTTATGGCTAGTTGTATGATTAGGGTTTGTTTTCGGTTAAGGTTTAGTATTAGAACAATGGCTCGGTTTTGTTTTAGGGCTAGGACTAGGTTTAGGGCTAGTTTAGGATTATCAGTGGTATTAGGGCTAGTGGTAGGGTGAGATTTAGGCTTAAGTTTAGGTTTAGATTTAGAGTTATGGTTAGATCTAGGGTGAGGGCTATGGCTACGATTAGGGCTAAAGTTAGGGCTAAGGTAATGGATAGGGTTAGAAATAAAAATAGGGCTAGTGTGAGAGTGATTTAGTCTTAGGACTAGGATTAGGGGTAGGGATAGTGTTAGGGCTAGGGCTAAATTAGGGCTAGGATTAGTGCTAGAGTTATTTTTAATGTTAGGCCTGTGGTTAAGGCTAGGGTTAGGGTTTGTGTAATTGTTAGGTTAGGGTTACTTTTAGGGGATGTGATGGGCTTATACTTAGGTTCAGGTCTGGGTCGAGGGTTAAAATTAGGGATAGAGCCAGAGTGAGGTTTTGGATTAGGATTAAGGCTAGGTTTAAGGTTAGGTTTTGTGTTAGGGTAAGGGCTAGAATTAGGGCTAGGACTAATGTCAGGTCTAGGGTAATGTTTAGGGTTAGGTTTATGGCTAGGTCTAGTGTAAGGGTTACGTTTATGGTAAGGGTAAGGTTTAGAGCTGGGTGTATTATTAGGGTCAAATTCCAGGTTAGGGTTTACTTTAGGTTAAGATTTTGGTTTAGGGCTCAAATTGGTATTAGGGTTAGAGTTAGAGTAATGAATAGGATTAGGTTTAGGGTTCAGGATAGGTATTGAGTAATGTATAGGTTTAGATTTAGGGATACTGCTAGTTTAGGCCTAGGGTTAGCATTTGGGATAGGCTTATGTGTAGGGTAATGGATAGAGTTAGTGCTAGTGTTATGGATTGGGTTAAAGTTATGATTAGGACTAGGTTTAGGGTTAGGCTTAGGGTTAGTGTTAGGGTTAGGTTTAGGTTAAGTGTTTATGGTTAGGGCTAGGGCAAGGTTTAGAGTTACAGTCAGGGCTATGGTTAGAAGTAGGGTTAGATTTAGGGCTATGGTTAGCATTAGTGTTAGGGTTATATTTAAGGTAATGTATCGAATTTGAGGTAGGATTTGTGCTATGGTTGCAGTTAGGATTGATCAAGGTTTAGGGTTAGGGTTAGGGTTAGGGTTCCATTTAGGGTAAGACAGTTTGAGCTAAGGTTAGGGCTAGGCAAGTGTGAGTGTTAGGGCTAGGGCTAAATTTAGGATTAGGTTTAAAGCTCGTTTTAGTGCTACATTTAGGGCTAAGTTTTGGAGGGAGGTTTATGTCTAGTGTTAGGTCTATGGGTAATGAAAGAACTAGGATTATGGCTTAGGAAAAGGGATTGGTTTAAAGCTAGTGTTAGGGCTATGGTTATGGTTAGAGTTAGGGTTATATCTAGGTTTAGGGCTCAGATTAGGCCTAGGTCTTGTGTTAGGTTTAGGGCTAGGATTAGGGCAAAGGCTAATGTAAGAACGAGGGTTACCTTTAGGGTTAGTTTTAGTGCTAGGGAATGGGTTAGGTTTAGTGTTATTGTTAGGTTTAAGGTTACAGTAATATTTATAGCTAGGGTTTGTGTTAGGATTAGAATCAGGGTAAGGCTTAGTTTTAGGGTTAGAGTTAGAATTCGAATTAGGGCTAGGGTTAGTGTTAGGGTTCAGTTTAAGGTCAGGGTGGTGTTTAGAGCTAGGGTGAGTGTTTAGATATGAATCAGGGTCAAGGTTGGTTTTAAAGTTAGGGTTAGGACCTGAACAAGGGCTACGGTTAGATCTAGTTGAGGTGTTAGGGTTGGTTTAATTAAGGTTAATGGTTAGAGCTTATGCTCGGTTTTGTTTTAGTCCTAGGGTTAGGATTAGGGCTAGTGTTAGTGTTAGGCTTAGGCTTAGTGTTAGTGTTAAATATTGAATTAAGGTTAGATCTAGAGTTAAGGCTAGAACTAAGGATAGGGCAAGGGTTATGGCTAAGTTTAGGGTTATGATAAGGGATAGAGTTAGAACTAGGTATAGGGCTAGGGTGAGAGTCTTAGGGCTAGAGTTAGGGTTAGGGTTAGAGATAGGGTGAAATTAGGGCTAGGATTAGGGCAAGGTTTAGTGTTTAGTTTAAGACTAGGGTTAGGTTTAAGGTTAGCTTGAGGATTAGGGTTAGGGTTAAGGTTTAGAATTAGAATTTAGAGTTTAGGTTTAGAGTTAGAGCAAATTTTGGGGTAAATGATGGCTTTATAGCTCGGTTTAGAGGTAGGGTGTGTGTTATAATTAGGGTTAGGGCTGTTGTTAGGGTTTGGGTTATTATTAAGGCTAGGTTTAGGGCTAGGGTGAGGGCTAGTTTTTTTTTTATTTTTAGGGTTAGGTTGAGGATTATTGCTAGGGCTATATTCAGGTCCAGAATTATGGTTAAAGATAGTTTTAGGATTAGGGTTATGGGTACTTCTAGTGTAAGGGTTAGGTTAAGTTTAGTGTCAGGTTTAGAGCTAGGGTTATTACTAGGGTCAAGTTCTGGGGTAGGGTTTGGGACAGGTTAAGGTTTAAAGTTAGAGCTTGAATTAGCATTAGGATTAGGGTTATGGTTATGGTAATGGATAGAGTTAGAAATCAGTTTAGGGCTAGGATTATGGTTATGATTAGGTCTAGGTTTTGTGTTAAGTTAGTGCTAGGGTTAGGGTTATGGCTAATGTAAGTACTAGTGTTATGATTACCACTAATTTTAGTGTTTCAGGGCTAGGTTTACTGTTAGGTTTAAGTTTAGGGTTGGGGTGATGTTTAGACCTCAGGTTAGTGTTATGGTCAGAGTAAGGGTCAGGGTTAGTTTTAGGGTTTGGCTTAAATCTCGAATTAGTGCTGGGGTTATGATTAGGTTTAGGGTTAGGGCTTGGTTTAGGTTAAGGGTTAGGGTTAGAGCTTTAACTTCATTTGGTTTTAGGGCTAGGTTAGTTTTAGTGAAATTTTAGGATTAGTGTTAGGGTTAGGGCTAGTCTTAGATTTAGGCTTAGGCTTTGGTTTAGGGTTAAATTTAGATTTAGGTTTTTATCTAAGGTTAGTGCTAGGGCTGAGGATAGGGCAAGGGTTAGGACTAGGATTTGGGATAGGGTTAGGTTTATGGGAAGGGATAGGATTAGAACGAGTGATAGGGCCAATGGGAGAGTTAGAGTTATTCTTAAGGCTAGGGTTAGGGATAAGGCTAAATTACAGATATGGTTAGTGTTAGGGCTAGAGTTAGAACTAGTTTTAGAATTAGCATCAAGTTTATGGCTAGTTTTAGGCTTAGGCATTGAGTTAGGGTTAGATTTAAAGTTAGGTTTCGATCTAGTGTTAAAGTTAGGGCTAAGGATAGGGCAATTGTGACAAAAAGGGTTAGGGATAGATTTGGGGTTACATTTAGGATAAAGAATATGGTTTTGGCTAGGTTTAGGGCTAGGGCAAGTGTTAGTATTAGAGTTACAGCTTAGTTAGGGTTAGGGTTATGATTAAGCCTAGGTTTATGGCTAGGATGAGGTTTAGGGTTTTTGTTAGGGTAAGGGATAGTATTAGGGCTATGGCTAATGTCAGGTCTAGGGTTGTAGTTAGGGCTAGATTTAGTGTTAGGTTTATGGCTTCATCCAGTGTAAGGATTAGGTTTAGGGTAAGATTCAGGTTTATATCTAGGGTTATTTTTAGGGTAAGGGTCAGGGTTTGGGTTTGGGTTAAGTTAGAGTTTAGGTTTAGGGTAGTGACAGGGTTAGTTTTAGGGTTTAGGTTTGGTTTAGTGTAATGGATAGGGTTAGGGTTAGGCATAGGGTTAGCTTAAGGGTTAGGGTTATCATTAGGGTAATGGATAGGTTTAGACCTAAGGTTAGGGCTAGAGTTATGTATAGGATTAGGGCTAGTTTTGGGTTAGGGTTAGGTTTAAGTTTAGGGTTAAAGCTAGATTTAGGACTCAGATTTAGGCTAGATTTTGGATTAGGATAAGGCTATGGTTAAGGCTGCGGCTAATGTATGAAGTAGGGTTATGATTAGCTCTAGTTATAGGGTTAGAATTAGGGCTGGGTCTAATGTTAGGTTGAGGTTTACAGTGATGATGATGTTTAGAGCCAGGGTTAGTTTCACGGTCAGAGTCAGGGTCAGGGTTAGTTTTGGGGTTAGGTTTATGACTAGAATTAGGGATATGGTTAGGGCTAGGTGTAGGGTTAGGGTTTGGTTTAGGTTAAGGGTTAGGGTTATGGCTATGACTTGGTTTTGTTTTAAAGCTAGAGCTAGGTTTAGAGCTAGTTTTAAGATTAGCATTAGAGTTAGGGTTATAGTTAGGTTTAGGTTTAGGCTTAGGGTTAGGGTTAGACTTATGGTTAGGGTTAGATCTAGGGTTATGGCCAGGGCTATGAATAGGTTTAGGGTTACACCAAGGGTTAGGACTAATATTAGGTTTCTAGTAAGGGATAGAGTTAGAACTAGTGTTAGGGTTAAGGTGAGAGTTAGAGTTAGTCTTTTGGCTTGAGTTAGGATTAGGGTTAGGGATAGGGCTAAGTTTTCGGCTAGAGTTAGTGTTAGAGTTAGGCCTAGGATTTGGGTTAGGGATAAATTTAAGGCTATGTTTAGGGCTAGAATAAGGGCTAGGATTAAGGCTAGGGTTAATATCAGGTCAAGGGTTAGGATTAGGGATAGTTTTAGGGTTAGTTTTATGGCTAGGTCTAATGTAAGGGTTAGGTAGAGTAAGAGTGAGGTTTAGACCAGGGGAATTATTAGGGTCATGGTCAGTGTTAGGGTTTAGGTTTGAGGTTAGGTTAGGCTCAAATTAGCATTATGGTTAGGGTTAGCATAATTATTGGGTTAAGTTTAGGGTTCAGGGTAGGTTTAGTGTAATTGATAGGTTTGGGGAAAGTGATAGGGTTAGGGTTAAGCCAAAGGTGAGCATTATGGTAAGGGTTACTTTTAGAGTAATGAACACAATTAGAGTTAAGATTAGGGCTAGGATTATGATTAGGATTAGGTTTTATGTAAGGGTTAAGGTGAGGGTTAGAACTAGGATTAGGTTTAGGGTTATGTTTAGCATAAGGTTTAGGTTGTGAGCTATGATTAGGGCTAGGCTGAGAGTTAGGTTCAGAGTTAGGTCTAGGGATATGATTATGGTAAATTGTGGGTTAGGTTTGGGGTTATGGTTAGACCTAGGTTTAGTGATAGGGTCAGAATAAGGGTTAGGGTTAGGGTGAGGGTTTGGGGTCGTGTTAGAGCTAAAATGAATTCTAGGGTTAGGACTATTAATAGCGTTAGGGTTTTGGTTAGTCTAAGGACTGGGGATAGGTCTAGGGTTACTCTTAGGTTTAGGATTTCACTTAGGGTAAGGGATTGATTTAGATCTAGTTTTAGGGCTATGGTTAGGGTTAAAGTTAGAGTTAAAGGTAGGTTTAAGGCTCACTTTCGGACTAGTTTTTGTGTTAGTGTTAGGGCTAGGATTAGGGTAACAGCTAATGTAAGAACTAGGGTTACCATTAGGGTTAGTTTTAGGGTTAGGGTTAGGGGTAGGTTGAGTTGTAGTTTTAGATTTAAGTTTAGGGTAATATTTATAGCTACAGTTCTCGTTAGGATAGGAGTCATGGTCAGGGTTAGTTTTATGTTTAGCGTTGAAACTCGAATTGGGGCCATTGTTAATGTCAGTGTTCGGTTTGAGTTTAGGGCTGTTTCTAGAGCTAGGTTGAGTGTTAGGATATGAGTCAGGGTCAAGATTAGTTTTAAGGTGAGGCTTAGGACCCGAATTAGGGCTAGGTTTAGGTCTAAGTGTAGTGTTAGTGTTTGGTTTAAGTTAAGGTTTAGGGTTAGGGCTATTGTTCAGTTTTGGTTCATTGCTAGGATTAGGGTTAGGGATAGTTTTACGATTAGCCTTAGGGTTATGGCTAGTGTTAGTTCTGGGCTTAGGCTTAGGTTTAAGGTTAGATTTAGAGTTAGGGTTAGAGCTGGGACCAACTTTAGGGCAAGTGTTAGGTCTAGTTTTAGGTTTACAGTAGAAGATAGGGGTAGAACTAGGGATAGTGCTAGGGCAAGAGTTAGAGTTAGTCTTAGGGATATGGTTAGGATAGTGTTAAAGATAGAGCTAAATAAGGGCTAAGATTAAGGCTAGGTTTTGTGTTTAGCTTAAGCCTAGTGTTATGGTTAGGTTAAGTTTAAATTTAGGGTAAATGATGACATTATATATTGGTTTAGAGTTAGGGTGAAGGTTAAAATTAGGATTAGGTGTAGGACTAGAGTTAGGATTATGATTTGGCTAGGTTTAGGGATAGGATGAGGGCTAGGTGTGTTTTTAGGGTTAGGGCTAGGATTAGGGCTAGGGCTAATTTCAGGTCCAGAATTATGGTTAAAGATAGTTTTAGGATTAGTTTAAGGCTATGTCTAGGCTAAGGGTTAGGTGTTCAGTTACAGTCAAGTTTAGAGCCTGGGGTGTTTTTAGGGTCAAGGTTTGGTTAGGATTTGGGATAGGTTAAGGTTTCAAGTTTGGGCTTGAATTAGTTATAGGATTAGGGTTAGGGTAATGATAGGGTTAGCTTTAGGATTCAGGTTAGCTTTAGGGTAATGGAAGTGTTACGATTCAGGATAGGGTTAGGTTTATGCCTAGAGTTATCATTATGGTTATGGTTATGGTTATGGTAATGGATATAGTTAGAGATCAGTTTAAGTCTAGAGTTATGGTTACAATTAGGGATAGTGTTAGGGTTAGGTTAGGTTTAAAACTAGGGTTAGGAATTGGATTAAGGCTAGGTTTTGGGTTATGTTAGGGCTAGGCTTAGGATTACAGCTAATGTAAGTACTAGGTTTAAAATTAGGGCTAGTTTTAGGGTTTTAGTGCTAGGTTTAGTGTTAGGGTTAGGTTTAGGGTTAGGGTGATATTTAGAGCTAGAAGTGTTAGGGTTAGTGTCAGGTTCAGGGTTAGTTTTAGGGTTTGGCTTCCAACTCAAATTAGGGCTAGGGTTAGGTCTAGGTTTAAGGTTAGGGTTTGGTTTAGGTTAATGGTTAGGTTTAGAGCAATGGTCAGTTTTGTTTTAGGGATAGGACTATTGTTAGGGCTCGTTTTAGGATTAGTATTATGGTTTGGGCTAATGTTAGGGGTAGGCTTAGGCTTCGGGTTAGGGCTAGATTTAGAGTTACGTTTTGCCTAAAGTTAGTGCTAGGCATAAGGATAGGGCAAGGTTTAGTACTAGAGTTCGGGCTAGGGTTAGGTTTATGGTAAGAGACAGGGTTAGAACGAGTGATAGGGATAGTGGGAGAGTTAGAGTTAGTCTTAGGGCTAGGGTTAGTGTTAGGTTTACAGATAGGGCTAAATTATGACTAGGGTTATGTTAGTGCTAGGATTAGGGCTAGTTTTAGAATTAGGCTTAGGCATTGAGTTAGGGTTAGATTAGAGTTAGGTTTTGATCTAGGGTTAGTGCTAGGGCTAAGAATAAGGCAGGGGTTACCATTAGGGTTAGAGTTAGAGTTAGGGTTTAGTTTAGGCTAAGGATGTGTTTATAGCTAGGTTTAGGGAAATGTGAAGGTTAGTATTAGGGTTAGAACTAGGGTTAGGGTTAAGGTTATGATTAAGGCTATGTTTAGGGCTACGATGAGGACTAGGATTTGTTTTAGGGTTAGGGATAGTATTAGGGCTATGGCTAATGTCAGGTCTAGGGTTAGAGTTAGTGATAGATTTAGTGTTAGGTTTATGGCTTGGTCCGGTGTAAGGGTTAGGTTTTTGTTTAGGGTCAGGTTTAGATCTAGGGTTATTTTTAGAATCAGGGTCAGGATTAGGGTTTGGATTAAGTTAGTGTTTAGGTGCAGGGCTCAAATTAGTGTTAGATTTAGGCTTAGGGTAATGACAAGGTTAGGTTGAGGGTTTAGGTTTGTTTTAGTGTAATGTATAGGGTTAGGGTAAGGCCTAGGGTTATCAGAAGGGTTAGGGTTATCGCTAGGGTAGTGGATAAAGTTAGCCCTAAAGTTAGGGCTAGGTTTATGTAAAGAATTAGGGCTAGTGTTTAGGTTAGTGTTAGGTATAGTTTAGGTTTAAAGCTACATTTAGGACTCGTATTAAGGCTAGGTTTTGGGTTAGTTTAGGGCTAGGGTTAAGGCTACCACTAATGTATAAAGTAGGTTTATGATTACAGCTAGTTATAGAGTTAAAGTTTGATCTAGGTCTATTGTTAAGGTTAGGTTTATGGTGATGATGATGTTCAGAGCCAGGGTTAGTGTTAGGGTCAGAGTTAGTTTTTGGGTTAGGGTTAGACTATAGTTAGGGATAGGCTTAGGGCTAGGGGTAGGGTTAGGGTTTGGTTTAGGATAAGGGTTAAGGTTAGGACTATGACTCGGTTCTGCTTTAGGGCTAGGGGTAGGCTTAGGGCTAGTTTAAGATTAGTCTTATGGTTAGGGCTAGTGTAAATTTGAGATTTAGGCTTAGGTTAAGTATTAGGGATAAGAATATAGTTGTGATTAGATTTAGTCTTCAGGTTATGGTTAAATTTAGAATTAGGTTTAGATCTAGGTTTTGAGATAGGGCTAAGTATAGGGTTAGTGTAGGGCTACATTTAGGGCTAGGTGTATGGTGATGGTAAGGGATAGGGTTAGAACTTGGTTTAGGGCTAGTGTGAGAGTTATAGTTTATCTTAGGGCTAGGGTTAGGGTTAGGGTTAGGGATAGGGCTAAATTAGGGCTTGGATTAGTTCTAGGGTTAGTGTTAGGGTTAGGCCTAGGGTTAGGGCTAGGGTTAGTGTTAGGTTTAGAGTTAGGGTTAGGTTTAGGGTAAAAGATGAGAATATAGCTAGTTTTAGGACGAGGGTGAGATTTAGGGTTAAGGTTAGGGCTAACGTTAGGGTTAGGTTACAATTAAGGTGAGATTAATGGCTAGGATGGGGGCTAACTTTTGTATTATGTTAGGGCTAGGAGTAGAACTAGGGCTAATGTAAGGTCTAGGGTATGGTTAGTGATAGTTTTAGGGTTGGGTTTATGGCTAGGTCTATTTTGAAATTTAGGTTTCTTGTTAGGGTCAGGTTTAGAGCTATGGGTATTATTAGAGTCAGAGTCAAGTTTAGGGTTTTGGTTAGGTTAAGGTTTAGGTGTAGGGCTCAAATTAGTCTTATGTTTAAGGATTGGGGAATGACACAGTTAGGTTTAGGGTTCAGGTTAGGTGTAGGTTAATGAATAGTGTTTAGGCTAGTGCTAGGGATTAGGGTCCTGTCTAGGTTTATCATAAGGATTATAGTTATCTTAGGGTAATGTATAGGGTTAGAGCTTGGGTTAGGACTAGGGTTATAGTTAGGATTAGGTCTAGGGTTAGGCTTAGGGTTATAGTTATGGCTAGGGTTATTGTTAGGGTTAGCTTTAGGCTTAATGCTAAGGTAGGGCTTGGATTAAGGCTAGGCATTGTGATATGTTAGGGATATGGCTAATGTAAGAACTAATGTAATGATTAAGACTAGTTTTATGGTTAATGTTAGGGCTAGGTGTAGTTTTAGGGTTAGGGTGAAGTTTAGAGCTAGGGATAGTGTTAGTGTCAGGGACAATGTTCAGGTAGGGTAATGGTTAGGGTTAAAGCCAGAATTAGGACTAGGGTTAGGTCTAGAGGTAGGATTAGTGTTTGGTTACATTAAGGGTTACTGTTAAGGCTAGGTCTAGTTTGTCTTTAGGTATAGAGCTATAGTTATGGCTAGATTTAGAATTAGGTTTAGGTCTAGGGCTAGTGTTAGGGTTAGGTTTAGTTATAAGGTTACCAGTAGGGCTAGTGTTAGAGTTTGGTTTAGGGTTAGTTTTAGATTCAGACCTAAGATTAGTGTTAGGGTCAGAATAATGGTCAGGGATAGGGTTAGAGTTTAGGTTATGGTTAGATATAGAACGAAGGTTAGGGTTAGGACTAGTTATAGAGTTAGGTTTTGGTTAGGCTAAGGATTAGTGCTAATATGGTTAGCATTAGGGTGAGGGTTTGGCTTAGGGTAAGGAATAGGGTTAGAGGACTAATGTTAGAATTAGGTTTAGGGTTAAAGCTCGTGTTAGGGCTTGGATTAGGGCTAGTTTTGTATTAGGGTTAGGGCTAGTGTTATTGTTATGGCTATTGTAAGAAATAGGGTTACTGTTAGGGTTAGATTTAGCGTTAAGTTTAGAGCTTTGTCTAGTGTTAGGGTTAGGTTTAAGGTTTGGGTGATGTTTAGAGCTAGCTTTAGTGTCTGGATATAAGTCAGGGTCATGGTTAAGTTTAGGATTAGGGTTAGGTTTCAAATTAGGGATAGGGTTAGGGCTGGTGTAGAGTTATTGTTTGGTCTAGGGTAAGGATTAGTGTTAGGGGTATAGCTTGGTTTTGTTTAGGACTAGGGCTTGGTGTAGGGCTAATTTTAGGATTAGCATTAGAGTTAGAGCTAGTTTCAGGGTTAGGCTGAGGCATCAGGTTAGGGTTAGTTTTAGAGATAGGTTTTGATCTAGAGTTAATGCTAGGACTAAGGATAGTGCAAGGGTTATGACTAGGGTTAGGGTTACAGTAAGGAATAGTGTTAGAAATAGGGATACGTCTTGTGTGAGAATTATAATTAGTCTTAATTCTAGGGTTCGGGTTAGGGTTAGGAATAGGGCTATATTAGGGCTAGGATTATGGCTAGGTGTAATGTTAGGGTTAGGGCTAGAGTTAGGGTTATGATTAGGGCTAGGGCTAGGGTTAGGGTTAGGGTAAGGGTTAGGGTTTAATCTACAGTTAGTGCTGGGGGAGTGTTAGGTCTATGTTAGGGTTATGGTTATGGTTAGGGTTATGTTTGGGGTTAGGGCTAGGGTTTTCATTAGGGTTAGGGTTAGTTTTAGAATAATGTATTGGATTAGATGTAAGATTAGGTTTAGGGTTAAGTTTAGGTTATGGTTAAATTTAGGATAAGGGATAGGTTTAGTTTTGATTCATGGAAAGATTTAGGGTTAAGTTTATTGCAAGGGTTAGGTCAAGGGTTAGATTTATGATTAGGGTTAAAATAGGGTTAGGTTTAGGGCTAGGGTTATTATTAGGGGTAGGGTTAGGTTTAGGGTAATGTTAGGGTTAGAGCTAGGGTTAGTACTAAAGTTAAGGTTAGGATAGGGCTAGTGTTAGGTTTATGTTTATGAATAGGGCTAGGGTTATGTTTAGTCTAATGGTTAGGCTTTGGGCTAGGGTTATGTCTAAGGCGAGGGTTCGGGTTAGGGCTACATTTTAAATTATTGTTATGCTTAGGGTATGTTCAGGCCTCGGATTAGGGCTAGGTTTTGTGTTAGGTTTAGGCCCATGGTTAAGGCTATGTTAATGTAATATTTAGGGTTCTGATTAGAGCTAGTTTTAAGGTTAGAGTTATGGCTATGTCTAGTGATAGGTTTAGGTTTGGGGTTAGGTTCAGGTTTGGAGGTAGGTTTAGTATTAGTGTTACGGTCAGTGTTCAGATTAGGGTTAGGGTTGGGGTGAATGGCAGAATTAGGACTAGGGTTAGGTCTAGGGATAGGGTTAGTGTTTGCTTTAGGTTAAGTATTATGTTAGGGCTAGGGCTCAGGTTTATTTTAGGTCTAGGTCTAGAAATTATGGCTATATTTAGGATTAGGCTTAGGTCTGGGGCTAGTGTTAGGCTTAGGTTTAGGTATAAGTTTACTGTTAAGGCTAGTTTTAGGGTTTTGTTCAGGGTAAGGGTCAGATTTAGACTGAGGATTTGTGTTACTGTAAGGATTTTAGTTAGGGTTAGAGCTAGAATGAGGGCTAGGGTTAGGACTAGAAATAGGGTTAGGGTTTGGATTAGGCTATGGATTAGGATTAGGACTAAGGTTAGCATTATGGATAGGGTTTGGCTTAGGGTAAGTGATAGAGTTAGAGCTGGGGTTAGGGCTAGGTTTAGGGTTAGGATTAGGGTCTAGGGCTAGATTTAGGTTTCAATTTACTTCTAGGGTTAGGGCTCAGATTCGGGCTATTTTTTCTGTTAGGTTTAGGGCTAGGGTTAGGGCTATGGCTCATATAAGAACTAAGGTAATGATTAGAGTTAGTATTTGGTCTAGATCTAGTGTTAGTGCTATCTTTAGGTTTTGTGTGATATTTAGAATTAAGGTTAGAGTTAGAATATAAGGCAGGGTCAGGGTTAATTTTAGGACTAGGACTGAATTAGAGATAGAAGATTATGGCTAGGTTTAGGGTTAGGGTTTTTTTTAGGTTAACATTTAGGTTTAGGACAATGGCTCAGTTTTGTTTAGAAGATAATGCTAGGGTTACGGCTAGTTTTAGAATTAATGATAGTGTTAGGTCTAGTAGTAGGTTGAGGATTAGGCTTAGGGTTAGGGTCAAATGTAGAGTTATGGTTAGATCTAGGGTAGGGTCCTGGGCTAGGTTTTTGGCTAAGGCTAGGGCTGGTGTTAGGTTTATTGTAATGGATAGGGTTAGAACTAGAAATAGGGCTAGGGGGAGAGTTAGAGATAGTCTTAGGCCAAGGTTATAGTTAGGGTTAGGGCTAAATTAGGGCTAGCATTAGTGCTAGGGTTAGTGTTATGGTTGGACCTATGGTTAGGGCTAGAGATATTGTTAGTGTTAGGGTTAGGGTTTTTGATAGGGTTAGGGGAAAGGATGGGGTTATACCTAAGTTCAGGTCTAGGGCGAGGGTTAAAATTAGAGATAGAGCTAGAGTTATGGTTTGGGTTAGGATTAAGGCTAAGTATAGGCCTATGTTGAGGACTAGTGTTTGTGTTAGGGTTAAGGCTAGGATTAGGGCTGGGGCTAATCTCAGGTCTAAGTTTATGGTTATGGTTTGTTTTAGGGTTAGGTTATGTCTAGGTCTAGTCTAAGGGTTAGGTTAGGTTAAGGGTCAGGTTTAAAGCTAGGTGTATTATTAGGGTCAGGGTTTGAGTAGGGTTTGGTTTAGTTAAGATTTAGGGTTAAGGCTTGAATTAGCATTAGGAATAGGGTTAGGATTCGGGTTAGGGTAATTGATAGAGTTAGTTTCAGTGTTCAGGTTAGGTTTACAGTAATGGATAGGATTAGTGTTAGCAATAGTGTTACTGTTAGGCCTAGGGTTAGCATTTGGGTTAGGCTTATATTTAGGGTAATGGATAGAGTTAGAGCTAAGTTTAGGGCTAGGGTTAAGGTTAGAATTAGGACTCAGGTTAGGGTGAGGCCTAGGGTTCATGTCAGGGTTAGGTTTGGGGTAAGTGTTAGCATTTAAGCTAGGATTAGGGTTAGCGTGAGGGTTAGGTTTAGAGTGAGGACTAATGTTAGGGTTAGGGTTAGGGTTATGTTTAGATTAAGGTTAGAGTTTGAGCTAGAATTAGGGTTATGGTGAGGGTTAGGGTTAGGTTTAGGTCTAGGCTTCTTTTTAGGCTTATTTTAAGGGCTAGGTTTAGGGCTACGATAAGGGCTACATTTGTGTGAGGTTTATGGCTATCATTAGGGCTATGGGTAATGTAAGAGCTAGGGATATTGTTATGGCTAGTTTTAGGGTTAGGGTTATGGATAAGTCTAGTGTTCTAGTTAGGTTTGGGGTTAGGATAAGATTTAGAGCTACGGTTTGTTTTAGGGTAACGGTCATTGTTCAGGTTAGGGTGAGGTTTAGGGTGAGGGACTGATATAGAACTAGCATTGGGTCTATGGATAGAGTTAGTCTTTAAGTTGGGTTAATGGTTATTGTTAGGGCTAGTGCTAGGTTTTTGCTTAGGGCTAAGGCTAGATTTATGACTTTATTTAAGATTAGGTTTGGTCTAGTGCTAGTGTTACTGTTAGATTTAGGTATAGTTTTATCAGTAGGGGTAGGGTTAGGGTTTACTTTAGGGTTAGTGTCAGGTTTATACCTAGGGTAAGTGTTAGGGTCAGAATAAGGGTCAGGGTTAGAGTTAGGGTTAGAGCTAGAATGAGGGCTAGGGTTTGGTCTAGTAATAGAGATAGGGTTTGAGGTAGGATATGGATTATCGTTAGGACTAATCCCTAAGGTAGCATTATGGTGAGGGTTTGGCTTAGCATAAGGGATAATGTTAGAGGTAGAGTTAGGGTTGGGTTAGGGTTAGGGTTAGGTTTAGGGTTATACCTAGGTTTAGGCCTCAGAATAGGACAAGGATTTGTGTTAACATTAGGGCTACAGCTAATGAAAGAGCTAGGAGTCTGGTTAGTGCTAGTTATAGGATTAGTGTTAGGGCAAATTTTAGAGCTAAGGTTACTGTTAGGGTCTGAGTAAGGGTCAGGGTTACTTCTAGGGTTAGGGTTAAGACTCAAATTAGGGCTACTTTTAGGGCTAGGTGTAGGATTAGTGCTTGATTTATGTTAAAGTTTAGGGTTAGGGTTACGGCTCAAATTTGTTTTAGGGCTAGGGTACTTTTAGGGCTAGTTTTCCAGTTAGCATTAGGGTTAGGGCTAGTGTTAGAGTGAGCTTTAGGCTTAAGGTTACGGTTAGATCCAGGTTTAAGGCTAGTGTGATCATTAGGGCTAGGGTTGGGGCTAAGGATAGGGATAGGGTTTGGGTTATGGTAACGGATAGGTTTAGAACTAGGGATAGGGCTAGGGCGAGAGTTAGAGTTAGTTTTAGGGCTAGGGATAGTGTTAGGTTGAGGGTTAGGGCTAAATTAGAACTAGATTAGAGCTAAGGTTAGTTGTAGGTTTAGGCCTAGGTTTAGGGCTTGGGTTAGGGTTAACATTAGGGTTAGGGTAAGGTATGATTTTACAGCTACATTTAGGGCTAGGGCAAAGCATAAAATTAGGGTTAGGGCTAGGTTTAATGTTAGGGTTAGGATTAAGGCTAGGCTTAGGGATAGGATTATGACAAGTATTTGTTTAGGGTTAGGGCTGGGATTAGGACAGGGGTAATGTCATGTCTAGGGTTATGGTTAGGGATAGTTTTAGGCTAAGGATTAAGGCCAGGTCTATTGTAAGTGTTAGGTTGAAGGTTAGGGTCAGGTTTACAGCTAGGGGTATTATTAAGGTCAAAGTCAGGGTTAGGGTATTTGTTAGGTTAAGGATTAGGCTTAGGGCTCAAATGAGCATTAGGGTTAGTTTAGGGTTAGGGTAATGGATATGGTTAAGTTTAGGGTTAAAGTTAGATATAGAGCAATGGACAGGTTTAGGGTTAGGGATAGGGATAGGTTTAGGCCTAGGGATAGAATTCGGTTAGGGTTACGGTTAGGGTAATAGATTTTATTAGAGCTACAGTTAGGACTATGGTTCTGGTTAGGTTAGAGCTATGGTTAGGGTTAGATCTAGGGTTAGAATTTGGTTATGGTTATGATTAGGGTAATGGATAAGGTTAGAGCTAGGTATAGGGCTAGGATAATGGTTAGGATTAGGGCTATGATTTTGGTTAGATTTCGGGTTAAGACAAGGTTTAGGTTTATGGTTAGGTTTAGGTTAAGTTTTAGGACTTGGGTTAGGCTTAGGGCTAGGGTTAAAGCTAGGTTTAGGACTCTGATTAGGTCAGGTTTTGAGTTGGATCAGGTCTATTTAGCACTAAGGCTAATGTTAGAACTATGGTTATGATTATGGCTAGTGTTAAGTTTAGCATTATGTCTAAATCTAGTGTGTAGATTAGGTTTAGGTTTAGGGGCATGATTAGAGGTAGGGTTTGTGTTACCATCAGAGTCAGGATCAGTGTTACTGATCAGAGTTAGTGATAGTCTCAAATTAGGGCTAGTGTTAAGGCTAGGTGTAGGGTTAGGGTTTGTGTAAGGGTTAGTGTAAGAATTAGGGATAGGTCTAATTTCAAGTCTAGGATTATGGTTTGGTTAGGGTTAGCATTATGGCTTGGTCACAGTTTTGTTTTACAGCTAGGGCTACTTTTAGGATTAGCGGTAGTGTTAGCGCTAGTGGTATGGTGAGTTTTAGTATTAAATTTATTTTTATGGTTAGATTTAGGTTTAGGGCTATGACTATGTTTAGGGCTAAGTTTAGGGCTAGTGTTAGGGATATTAACGGATAGAGTTAGAACTAGTAATAGGGCTAGGGTGAGAGTTAGAGTTAGTCTTATTGCTAGGGTTAGGTTTAGGTTTAGGGTTAGGGCTAAATTAGAGCTAGATTTAGGGCTGGGTTTAGTGTTATGTTTAGGCCTATGGTTAGGGTTAGGTTTAGGAGAAAGGATGGGGTTATAGCTAGGTTTAGGTCTAGGGCAAGGGTTAGAATTAGGGTTAAAGCTAGGGTTAGGATTAAGGCTATGTTTAGTGCTAGGATGACGGTTTGTGTTAGAGCTAGGGATAGGATTAGGGATAGGGCACATGTCAGGTCTAGATTTATGGTTAGTGTTAGTTTTAGGGTTAGGTTATAGCTAGGTCTAGTTTAAGCATTAGGTTTAGGTAAGGGTCCATTTTAAACTAGGTGTATTATTAGGGTCAGGGTCTGGGTAGGGTTTGGTTTAGGTTAAGTTTTAGGGTTAAGGATTTAATTAGATTTAGGGTTAGGGTTATGGATAGGGTAATGAATAGGATTACGTTTATGGTTTAGGTAGATTTAGAGTAATGAATAGGGTTAGTGTTAGGGAAAGGGTTACTGTTACACCTAGGGTTAGCATATGAGTTAGGCTCATCTTTAGGGTAATGGATAGTGCTAGAGATAAGGTTAGGGCTAGGGATAAGGTTACGATTAGGGCTAGGGTTAGGGTTAGGCCTAGGGTTAGTGTCAGGCATAGTTTTAGGGTAAGTATTAGCATTTGAGCTAGGGTTAGGTCTTGGGCGAGGGATATGGTCAGAGTCAGGGCTAGGGTTAGGGTTAGGTTTATATTTAAGGTAAGATTTAGAGTTTGAGCTAGGTTTGGGGCTGGTACGAGTGTAGGACTAGGCTAATGTCTAGGGTTATGGTTAGGGTTATGATTAGGGCTAGGTTTAGGGCTAGGATAAGGGCTAGGTTTTGTGTGAGGTTTAGGGCTAACATTAGGGCTATGGGAAATATAAGAACTAGAAATATGTTTATGGCTAGTTTTAGGGTCAGGGTTATGGAAATTTCTAGTGTTAGGGGTAGGTTTGGGGCTAGGATAAGGTTTAGAGGTAGAGTTTGTTTATGGTTAAGAGTCATTTTTCAGGATATTGTTAGGTTTATGGTGAGTGCCAGAATTACGTCTAGCGTTGGGTCTAGGGATAGGGTTAGTCTTTAAGTTAGGTTAAAGGTTATTGTTAGGGCTAGTGCTAGGCTTTTGTTTAGGACTAGGGCTAGATTTATGACTATATTTAGAATTAGGTTTTATCTAGTGCTAGTGTTACTGTTAGGTTTAATTATAGGTTTACCGGTAAGGATAGTGTTAGAGTTTGATTTATGATTAGGGACAGGTTTAGATCTCGGGTTAGTGTTAGGATCAGAATAAGAATCAGGATTACAATTAGGGTTAAAGATAGAATGAGGGCTAGGATAGGACTAGTAATAGAGTTAGGGTTTGGCATAGGCGAAGGATTAATTTTAGGACTATGTTAGCATTAGGGTTAGAGTTTGACTTAGGGAAAGGGATAGGGTTTAAGGTAGGGTTAGGGTTAGGGTTAGGTTTAGGCCTAGGATTAGGGTTAGAGTTAAAAAATAGGGTTAGGTCTCGGATTCAGGCTAGGATTTTCGTTATCTTTAGGGCTACCGCTAATGAAAAACCTAGATTTCTCTTTAGGGTTAGTTCTAGGGTTAGTGTTAGGGCAATGTTTTGAGCTAGGGCTAGTTTAGGGGCTGAATTAGTGTAAGGATTATTTTTAGGGTTAGGGTTAGGACTCAAATTAGGGCTAAGTTTAGGACTAGGTGTAGCTTTAGGGTTTGGTTTAGGTTAGGGTTTAGGCTTTTGCCTCAGTTTTGTTTTAGGCTTAGAGTAGATTTAGGGCTAGTTTTCCAATTAGCATTAGGGTTAGGGCTAGTGTTAGGGTGAGGCTTATGCTTAATTTTAGTTTTAGATCCAGGTTTAATCTTTGGGCGAAGGTTAGGGCTAAGTTTGGGGCTAGGGATAGGGCTAGCTTTTGGGTTATGGTAAGGGATAGGTTTAGAACTACGGATAGGGCTAAGGCAAGAGTTAGAGTTAGTCTTAGGGTTAGGGATAGGATTAGGTTTACTAGTAGGGCTAAATTAGGGCTAGGATTAGTACTAGGGTTAATGTTAGATTTAGGCCTAGATTTAGGGCTAGGGTTAGGGTTAGTTTTAGGGTTAGTGTAAGGTTTGATGTTACAGCTATATTTAGTGCTAAGACAAGGGATAAAATTAGGGTTAGGGCTAGGGTTAAAATTATGGGTAGGATTAAGGCTAGGCTTAGAACTAGGATTAGGTCTAGGGATAGGGCTAATGTCAGGTCTAGGGTTAAGGTTAGGCTAGGGTTAGGGATAGGGCTATGGCTCAGTTTTGTTTTAGAAATAGGCCTAGGTTTATGGCTAGTTTTATGATTAGTGATAGTGTTAGGGCTAGTGGTAGGGTGAAGTTTAGGCTGAGATTTATTGTTATGGTTAGATCTAGGTTTTGGGCTATGGCTAGGGTTAAGGCTAGTGTTAGGGTTATGTAATGGATAGGGTTAAAACTAGAAATAGGGCTAGGGCGAGAGTTCGAGTTATATTTGGGCTAGGGTTAGGGGTAGGTTTAGGGTTAGGGCTAAATTAGGGCTAGGATTAGCGCTAAGGTTAGTGTTAGGGTTAGGCCTAGGGTTAGGGTTAGTATTAGTGTTAGGGTTAGGATTAGGTTTAGGGGAATGGATAGGGTTATAGCTAGGTTTAGGGCTAGGGCAAGGGTTAGAATTAGGGTTAAGACTAAGGTTAGGGTTTGAGTTAGGATTAAGTCTAGGTTTAGGGTTAAGCTTAGGGTTTTTGTTAGGGCTAAGGCTAGGATTAGAGCTAGAGCTAATTTCAGTTCTAGGTTCATAGTTAGTATTAGTTTCAGTGTTAGGTTATGGCTGTGTCTAGTATAAGGGTTAGATTTAGGGTAGGGGTCAGGTTTAGAGCTAGAGGTATTAGGGTCCGGGTCCAGGTAGGGTTTGGTTTAGGTTAAGATTTAGGCTTAATTTTTGATTTAGCAGTAGGTTAGAGTTTAGGTTAGGGTAATGTATATAATTAGGTTCTGGTTCTGGTTAGGTTTAGAGAAATGGATAGGGTTAGTGTTAGCAATATGGTTATCATTAGGCCCTAGGGATAGCATTTGGGTTAGGCTTATCATTAGGGTAATGGATAGGGTTAGAGCTAAGGTTAGGGCTATGCTTAAGGTTAGGTTTAGGGTTAGAGTTAGGGTTAGGCCTAGGGTTAATGTTAGGGCTAGGTTTAAGGATAGGATAAGGGCTAGATTTTGTGTGATGTTTAGGGCTAACGTTAGGGCTATGGGTAATGTAAGAGCTAGGAATAAGGTTATGGCTAGTGTTAGGGTCAGGGTTATGGATAAGTCTAGTGTTAGGATTAGGTTTTGGTTTAGGATAAAGTTTAGAGCTAGGGTTTCTATTATATTAAGGGTAATTGTTGGGTTATAATTAGATTTATGGTTAGGGCCACAATTAGGACTAGCGTTTGGTCTAGTGATAGGTTTAGTCATTACGTTAGGTTAAGGGTTATTGTTAGGGCTAGTGCTAGGTTTTTGTTTAGGGCTAAGGCTAGATTTATGACTCTATTTAGGGTTAGGTTTGGTCCAGTGTTAGTGTTAATATTAGGTTTAAGTATAGGTTTACCGGTAGGGGTAGTGTTAGGGTTTGGTTTAGGGTTAGGGTCAGGTTTAGATCTAGGCTTAGGGTTTTGGTCAGAATAAGGGTCAGGGTTAGGATTAGGGTTAAAGCTAAAATTAAGCCTAGGATTAGGACTCGTAATAGAGTTCGGGTTTGGGGTAGGCTAAGAATTAAGGTTAGAACTAGAGTAGCATTAGGGTGAGGGTTTGGCTTAAGTAAGGAATGGGTTAGAGGTACGGGTAGGGTTAGGATTAGAGTCAGGGCTCAGAATAGGGCTAGAATTTGTTTTAGCATTAGGGCTATGGCTAATGAAAGAACTAGTTTTTTGATTAGGGCTAGTTCTAGGGTTAACGTTGTGGCAATTTTCAGAGCTAGGTGTACTGTTAGGGTCCTACTCAGGGTCACGGTTATTTCTATGGTTAGGGTTAGTACTCAAAACAGTGCTAAGTTTAGGGATAGGTGTAAGGTTATTGCTTGGTTTAGATTAAGGGTTAGGGTTAGGATTATGGCTCAGTTTTGTTTTAGGGGTACGGTAGGGTTAGGGCCAGTTTTCCAATTAGCATTGTTTTTAGGGCTAGTGTTAGGGTGTGGTTTGGGCTTAAGGTTAGGGTTTACAACCAGGTTTAGGGCTGGGGGGATGGAGAGAGTTAAGGTCGGGGATAGGGTTAAGGCTAGGTTTTGGGTTATGTTTAGGGTTAGGGTTTGAACTTTTGATAGGGCTAGGGCGTGAGTTAGAGTTAGTCTTAGGGCTAGGAATAGAATTAGGTTTAGGATTAGGGTTAAATTAGGGGTAGGATTAGCCCTAGGGTTAGTTTTAGGTTTTGGCCTAGAGTTAGGGTTAGGGTTAGGGTAAAGTATGATATTACAGCTACATTTTGGGCTAGGACATGGGATAAAATTAGGGTTAGGGCTCCAGTTAAGTTTAGGACTAGGTTTAAGGCTAGTCTCAGGGCTAGGATTAGGGTTATGGTTTGGGTTAGGGTTAGTGCTAACTAGGTCTAGGGCTAATGTCAGTTCTAGGATTATGGTTAGGCATAGTTTTAGGTTTAGGTTTATGGCCAGGTCTATTGTAAGGATTACTTTGAGCGTTAGGGTCAGGTTTACAGCTAGGGGTATTATTAGGGTCAGAGTCAGGGTTAGAATATGGGTTAGGTTAACGTTTAAGGTTAGGGATAAAATTAACATTAGGGTTTGGGTAATGGATATGGTTAGGTTTCACGTTCGGGTTAAGTTTAGTATAATGGACAGGGTTAGGGTAAGGCATAGGGTTAGAGTTAGGCCTAGGGATAGAATTTTTTTAAAGATATGGTTCAGGTAATGGATTGGATTAGAGCTACATTTAGGACTAGGGTTATGGTAGGTTAGGGCTATGGTTAGAGTTAGGCCTATGGTTAGAAATTGCTTAGGGTTATGGTTAGGGTAATGGAGAAAATTATATCTAGGTTGAGCGCTAGTTTTATGGTTAGGAATAGGGCTATGTTTCAGTTTAGGTTTCAGGTTAGGACAAGGTTTAGGTTTAGGGTTAGGTTTAGGTTAAATGTTAGGGCTAAGGCTAGGGTTAGGACTATGATTAAAACTAGGATTAGGGCTTGGACTAGGGCTAGGTTTTGGGTTAGGTTAGGGCTAGTGTAGAACTATGGCTAATGTAAGAACTAGAGTTACAATTAGGGCTAATATTTGGGATAGCATTAGGACTAGGTCTAGTGTTTATATTAGGTTTAGGTTTCAGGGAATGATTAGAGATAGGGTTAGTGTTAGGGTCAGAGTCAGGTTCAATATTAATTTTAGGATTAGGTATAGGACTCAATTTAGAGCGAGGCTTAAGGCTAGGTGTAGGGTTAGGATTTGTGTTACTGTTAGGGTATGAATTAGGGATACTGCTAATATCAGGTCTAGGGTTATGTTTAGGTTAGGGTTAGTGTTGGGGCTATGGTTCAGTTTTGTTTTAGAGCTAGGGCTAGTGTTAGGGCTAGTTTTTGGATTAGTGATAGTGTTAGGGCTAGTAATAAGGTGAGGTTAAATCTTATATTAATTGTTATGGTTAGATCCAGGTTTAGGGCTAGGGCTATGGCTACAGCTAAAGTCAGGACTAGTGTTACAATTATGATAACAGATAAGGTTAGAATTAGAAATAGGGCTAGGGCGAGAGTTAGAGTTAGTCTTAGGGCTAGGGTTAGGGGTAGGTTTAAGGTTAGGGCTAAATTATGACTAGGATTAGTGCTAGAGTTAATGTTAGGGTTAGGGGCCAGGGTTAGAATTAGTGTTAGTGTTAGAGATCAGGTTAGGTTTAGGGAAAAGGATGGGGATATGGCTAGGTTTAGGGATAGGGCAAGAGTAGAGTTAGGTTTAAGCCTAGGTTAGGGTTCGGGTTATGATTAAGGCTAGCTTTAGGGCTAGGTTTGAGGGTTTGTGTTAGGACTAGGGCTAGGATTAGGGATAGGGCTAATGTCAGGTTTAGGGTTTTGGTTAGGAATAGTTTTAGGGTTAGGTTATGGCTAGGTCTATTGTAAGGATTACATTTAGGGTAAGGGTCAGGTTTAGACCTAGGCATATTATTAGGGTCAGGGTCAGCTAGGGTTTGGTTTAGTTTAAGGTTTAGAGTTAAGGATTGAATTGGTGTTAGGGTTAGGGTTAGAAGTAGGGTAATGGATGGGGTTAGGTTTAGGCTTCAAGTTAAGTTTAGAGTAATGGATAGGATTAGTGTTAGTGATAGGGTTAGTGTCAGGCCTAGGGTTAGCATTTGAGTTAGGCTTATCTTTAGGATAATGGATAAGGTTAGAGGTAAGGTTAGTGCTAGGGTTAAGGTTAGGATTAGGACTAGGGTTAGGTTTAGTCCTAGGGTTAGTGTCAGGGTTAGGTTTAGGGTAAGTGTTGGGATATGATCTAGGGTTAGTGCTAGAGCGATGGTTAGGCTTAGAGTCAGGGCTAGGGTTACAGTTAGGGTTATGATTAGGGCTAGGTTAAGGGCTAGGTTAGGGCTAGGTTTGTGTGGTGTTTATGGCTAGCATTAGGGCTATCGATTAGGATTAAGGTTAAGGTTAGAGTTAGTGCCAGAATTAGG
Organism: Marmota marmota marmota; assembly: GCF_001458135.2. NCBI lineage: Eukaryota > Metazoa > Chordata > Mammalia > Rodentia > Sciuridae > Marmota > Marmota marmota. Next base: position 84,947 of record NW_026007200.1, read on the forward strand.
ACTAGAGTTGGGTCTAGGGATAGGGTTAGTCTTTGGGTTAGGTTAAGGGTTATTTTTAGGGCTAGTGCAAAGTTTTTGTGTAGGGCTAGGGCTAGATTTATGACTATTTTAGGATTAGGTTTGGTCTAGTGCTAGTGTTACTGTTAGGTTTAGATATAGGTTTACTGATAGGGGTAGGGGTAGGTTCCGGTTTAGGGTTAGTGTGATGTTTAGTTCTAGGGTTAGTGTTAAAGTCAGAATAAGGGTCAGGGTTTGGGTTAGAGTTACAACTAGAATGAAGGCTAGGGTTAGGACTAGTAATAGAGTTAGGGATTGGGGTAGGCTAAGGATTAGGGTTAGTACTAGGTAACAATAGAGGAATGAGGGTTTTGATTAGGGAAACAGATGGGTTTAGGGTAGGATTATGGTTAGGGATAGCTTTAGGACTAGGGTTAGGGTTAGGGTTAGTCTTAGGGTTAAACCTCAGGTTAGAGCTTGGATTAGCACTAGGATTTGTTTTAGCTTTAGGGCTATGGCTAATGAAAAAAATTGGTTTCTCATTAGGGCTAGTTCTAGTAGCGTTAGGGCAATGTATAGAGCAGGGTTAGTGTTAGAATCCGAGTCAGGGTCAGGGTTACTCCTAGGTTTAGGTTTAGCACTCAAAATATGGCAAGGTGTATGGCTAGGTTTAGGGTTAGTGGTTGGTTTAGATTAAGGGTTAGGGTTAGGTTTATGGCTCAGTTTTGTTTTAGGGCTAGTTTAGGGTTAGGGCTAGTTTTCCAATTAGCATTAGAGACAGGGCTAGTGTTAGGGTGATATTTAGGCTTAAGGTTAGGGTTATATTCATCTTTAGGGCTAGGGCAAAATTTATGGCTAAGATTGGGGCTAGAGATAGGGCTAGATTTGGGTTATGGTAAGGGATACGTTTAGAACTAGGGATAGGGCTAGGGCAAGAGTTAGAGTTAGTCTTAGGGCTAGGTTTACTCTTAGGGCTAAATTAGGGCTGGGATTAGTGCTAGTGTTAGTGTTAGTGTTAGGTTTAGGCCTAGATTTAGTGCTAGGGTTCGGGTAAGGTGTGATTTTACAGCTACGTTTTGGGCTAGGTCAAGAGATTAAATTAGCGATAGGGCTAGAGTTAAGGTTATGGTTAGGATTAAGGCTAGGCTTAGTGCTAGGATTAGGGCTAGGATTTGTGTTACGGTTAGGACTAGGATCACAGCTAGGGCTAATGCCAGGTCTAGGGTTATGGTTTGGGATTGTTTTAGGTTAGGTTTATAGCCAGATCTATTGTTAGCGTTAGGTTGAGTTTTAGGGTCAGCTTTGCAGCTAGGGTATTATTAGGGTCAGAATCAAGTTTAGGGTATGTGTTAGGTTAAGATTTAGGGTTATGGCTCAAATTAGCATTAGGGTTAGTGTTAGGGTTAGAGTAATGGATATGGTGAGGTTTAGGGTTCAATTTAGGTTTAAGGTAATGGACAGCCTTAGAATTAGGGATAGTGTTAAGGTTAGGCCTAGGGATAGAATTCAGTTAGGGTTATGGTTAGGGTAATGAGTAGGATTAGAGCTACAGTTAGGGCTAGAGTTATTATTAGGTTAGTGCTATGGTTAGTGTTAGGCCTAGGGTTAGAATTCGGTTAGACTAATGGTTAGGGTAATAAATAAGATTAGAGCTAGGGTTAGGTCTAGGGTTATGGTTAGGATTAGGGCCATGGTTTGGGCTAGTAAAAGGTTTAGTTTTGGGGTTAGGTTTAGATTAACTATTAGGGCTAGTGTTAGGTTTAGGGATAGGGTTAAAGCTAGGGTTAGGGATCAGATTAGGGCTAGGCTTTGGTTTAGGTTAGGGATAAGGTAGGACTATGGCTATTGTAAGTACTAGAGTTAAGATTAATGCTAGAGATACCATTAGGTCTAGGTCAAGGTCTTGTGTTTAGATTAGGTTTGGTTTAGGGAGATGATTAGAGATAGGGTTTGTGTTAGGGTCAGTGTCAGGATCACTGTTACTGATCAGGGTTAGGGATACAACTCGAATTAGGGCTAGGATAAAGGCTAGGTGTAGGGTTAGGTTTTGTGCTAGGGTTAGGGTAAGAATTAGGGATAGGGCTAATGTCAGTTCTAGCATTACCATTAGGCTAGGGTTAGGGTTAGGGCTATGGTCAGTTTTGTTTTAGAGCTAGGGCTAGGGTTAGGGCTAGTTTTAGGATTAGTGATAGTGTTAGGGCTAGTGGAAGGATGAGGTTTAGGCTTAGATTTATTGTTATGGTTAGAGCTAGGTTTAGGGCTAGGGCCTGCATTGGGATTAAGGTTAGGGCTACTGTTAGGGTTATGGTAACCAATAGGATTAGAACTAGAAATAAGACTGGGGTGCGATTAGAGTTATTCTTTGGGCTAGGTTTAGGGGTCGGTTTAGGGTTAGGGCTAAATTAGGGCTAGGATTAGCGCTAGGGTTAGTGTTAGGATTAGGCCTAGGATTAGGGCTAGGGTTTTGGTTAGTGTTAGTGTTAGTGTTAGGGTTAGGGTTAGATTTAGGGGAATGTATGGGGTTATAGCTAGGTTTAGAGCTAGGTTTCAGGTTAGAATTGGTTTTAGGGCTAGGGTTAGTGTTTGTGTTAGGATTAAGGCTAGGTTTAGTGCCAGGATGAGGGTGTGTGTTAGGGCTAGAGGTAAGAGTAGGGCTAGGGCTAATGTCAGGTCTAGATTCAAAGTAAGTGGTAGTTTTATGGTTAGGTTATTTCTAGGTCTAGTTTAAGGGGTAGGTTTAGGGTAAGGGTCACGTTTAGAGCTAGGTGTTTTATTAGGGTCAGGGTCAGGGTGTGGTTTGGTTTAGGTTATGGTTTAGGGTTAAGGCTTGTATTAGCATTAGGGTTCAGTTTAGGATTTGAGTAATGGATAGTGTTAGGTTTAGGATTCAGGATAGGTTTAAAGTAATGGATATGGTTACTGTTAGCAATAGGGTTAGTGTTAGGCCTAGGGTTAGCATTTGGTTTAGGCTTATCTTTAGGATAATGGATAGGGTTAGAGCTAAGTTTAGGGCTAGGGTTAAGGTTAAGTTTATGGCTAGGGTTAGGGTTACGCCTAGGGTTAGTGTCAGGGTTAGTTTCAGGGTAAGTATTAGGGTTTGAGCTAGGGATAGTTCTAGGGCGAGGGTTAGGGTTAGAGTCAGGGCTAGGGTTAGGTTTAGGGTTAGTGTTATGATTAGGGAAAGGGTTAGAGTTTGAGCTAGGTTTAGAACTAGGGCAAGGGTTAGGGTTAGGGTTACGTCTAGGGTCACAGTTAAGGTTACAATTGAGCCTACCTTTAGGGCTAGATAAGGGGTATGTTTGTGTGATGTTTATGTCTAGCATTAGGGTTATGTGTAATATATCTCAGGTTATTTTTATGGCTAGTTTTAGGGTCAAGGTTATGGATAATAATAGTGTTAGGGTTAGGTTTTTAGTTAGGATAAGGTTTAGAGCTAGGGTTTGTGTTAGGGTAAGAGTCAGTGTTTGGGTTAGTGTTAGGGCCAGAATTAGGAATAGCGTTGGGTCTATGGATAAGGTTAGTTTTTGTGTTAGGTTAAGGGTTATTGTTAGGGCTAGTTCAAGGTTTTTGTTTAGGGCTAGGGCTAGATTTATGATTCTATTTAGGAATAGGTTTGTTCTAGTGCTAGTGTTACTGTTAGGTTTAGGTATAGGTTTACTGGTATGCGTAGAGTTAGGGTCTGGTTTAGGGTTAGTGTCAGGTTTAGATCTAGGGTTAGTGTTGGGGTCAGAATAAGGGTCAGGGATTGGGTTAGGGCTAGAGCTAGAATGAGGCCTAGGTTTAGGACTACTAATAGAGACAGGGTTTGGGATAGGCTAAGGATTAGTGTTAGGACTAGTGTAGCATTGGGGTGAGGATTTGGGTTAGAGTAAGGGATAGGATTAGAGGTAGGGTTAGTATTAGGGATAGGGTTAGGGTTAGGGTTAGTCTTAGAGTTAAACCTCGGGTTAGGGCTCAGATTAGCACTAGGATATGTGATAGCATTAGGGCTATGACTAACGAAAGAACTTGGTTTCTGATAAGGGCTACTTCTTGGTTTAGCATTAAGATAATATTTAGAGCTAGGGTTAGTGTTAAGAACTGAGTCAGGTTCAGGGTTACTTCTAGGGTTAGGTTTAGCACTCAAATTATGGCAAGGTTTAGAGCTAGGTTAGGGTTAGTGTTTGGTTTAGGTTAAGGGTTAGGGTTAGGTTTATGGCTCAGATTTGTTTTAGGGCTAGGTTAATATTAGGGCTAGTTTTCCAATTAGCATTGCTCTTAGGGCTAGTGTTAGGGTGAGATTTAGGCTTAAGGTTAGGGTTTGATCCAGGTTTAGTCATAGGTCAAAGTTTAGGGCTAAGGTTGGGGATAGGGATAGGGCTAGGTTTGGGGTTATGGTAAGGGATAGGTTTAGAAATAGGGATAGGGATAGGGCAAGAGTTAGAGTTAGTCTTAGGGTTAGGGATAGTGTTAGGTTTAGTGTTAGGCCTAAATTAGGGCTAGGATTAGTGCAAGGGTTAGTGTTAGGTTTAGGCCTAGGTTTAGGGCTAGGGTTAAGGTTATGGTAAGGTATGATGTTACAGCTATGCTTAGTGCTAGAACAATGGATAAAATTAGGGATAGGACCGGGGTTAAGATCAGGGTAAGTATTAAGGCTGAGTTTAGAACTAGGATTAGGACTAGGGATAGGGCTAATATCAGGTCTAGGGTTAAGGTTTGGAAGGGTTAGGGATAGGGCTGTGGCTCAGTTTTGTTTTAGAACTTGATCTAGGGTTAGGGCTAGTTTTGATTAGTGATAGTGTTAGGGCTAATGGTAGGGTGAAGTTTAGGCTTAGTTTATTGTTATGGTTAGATTTAGGTTTAGGACTAGGGCTAGTGTTAGGGCTAAGTTTAGGGCTAGTGTTAGGGTTATGGTAACAGATAGGGTTAGAACTAGGAATAGGGCTATGTTGAGAGTTGGAGTTAGTATTTGGGCTAAGGTTAGGGGTAGGTTTAGGATTAGGGCTAAATTAGGTCTAGGATTAGTGCTAGGGTTAGTGTTATGGTTAGGCCTAAGTTTAGGGTTAGTGTTAGTGTTAGGGTTAGGATTAGGTTTAGGGGAAAGGATAGGGTTATAGCTAGATTTAGGTCTAGGGCAAGGGTTAAAATTAGGGTTAGGACTAAGGTTAGGGTTTTGGTTAAGATTAAGACTAGGTTTAGGGCTAGGCTGAGGATTTGTGTTATGGCTAGGACTAGAAATAAGGCTAAGGCTAATGTCAAGTCTAGGTTTTGGTTAGTATTAGTTTTAGTTTTAGGTTATGGCTATGTCCATTGTAAGGTATAGGTGGAGGGTAAGGGTCAATGTTAGAGCCAGGTGTATTATTAGAATCAGGGTCAGGGTAGGGTTTGGTTTAGGTGAAGTTTTAGAGTTTATGCTTGAATTAGCAGTGGGTTCAGTTTAGGGTTTGGGTAATGGACAGAATTAGGTTAATGGTTCTGGTTATGTTTTGAGTAATGGATAGGGTTAGTGTTAATGATAGGGTTATCGTTAGGCCTAGGTTTAGCATTTGGGTTAGGCATTTTTTTTAGGATAATGGATAGGTTTAGAACTAAGGTTAGGCCTAGGGTTAATGTTAGGGCTAGGGTTAGGGTAAGTGTAGGCATTTGAGCTAGTGCTAGGGCTAGGGCGAGGGTTAGGTTTTGAGTCAAGGCTAGTGTTAGGTTTAGGGTTAGAGTTATCTTTAGGGTAAGGATTAGAATTTGAGCTAGGGTTAGGGCTAGGGCAAAGGTTAGCATTAGGGTTAAATTTAAGGTTATGTTTAGGGTTATGATTAGGGCTAGATTTACGGCTAGGATAAGTGCTAGGTTTTGTGTGATGTTTAGGGCTTACATTGGGGCTTGGGTAATATAAGAGCAATGGATATGGTTATGGCTAGTTTGGGGGTAATGGTAATGGAGAAGTCGAGTGTTTTGGTTTAGGATAAGGTTTAGAGATAGGGCTTCTATTAGATTAAGGGTCATTGTGTGGTTAGGGTTAGTTTTAGGTTTAGAGCCACAATTAGGACTAGTGTTTGTTCTAGGGAGATGTTTAGTCTTTAAGTTAGGTTAAGGGTTATTGTTAGGGCTAGTGCTAGTGTTTAGGGCTGGGGCTAGATTTATGATTCTATTTAAAATTAGGTTTGTCTAGTGCTAGTGTTACTGTTAGGTTTAGGTATAGGTTTACCGGTAGAGGTAGTGTTAGGGTTCGGTTTAGGGTTAGGGTCAGGTTTAGATGTAGGGTTAGTGTTAGGGTCAGAATAAGGGTCAGAGTTAGGGTTAGAGCTAGAATGAGGGCTATGTTTAGGACTCATAATAGAGTTAGGGTTTGGAAAGACTAAGAATTATGTTTAGGACTAGTGTAGCATTACGGTGAGGATTTGGCTTAGGGTAAGGGATAGGTTCAGAGGTAGCGCTAGTGTTAGAGTAAGGGTTAGGGTTAGTATTACAATTAAGTTTAGGGTTAGTGTTAGTGTTTGGGTTTGGATTATAGTTAAGTTAAGGGTTAGTGTTAGGGTTAGGGATAGAGTTAGTGTTAGGTTTAGTGTTAGGTTTAGGTGAGTGTTAGGGTCAGGGTTAGGGTTAGGGTTAGTGTTAGGTTTAGGGTTAGGGGTAGGACAGGTTTAAGTTTAGGGTTAGGTTAAGGTTTGTGTTAGGGTTAAGGTTTTGTTTAGGATTATGGGATAGGTTTAGGGTTAGGGTTAGTGTTGTGGTTAGGGTTAGTGTTCCGGTTAGGTTTAGGGTTAGGGTAAGGTTTAGGATCAAGGTTAGTGTTAGGGTTAGGGCTAGGGTTAGGATTATTTTAGGGTTAAGATTAGAGTTAGGATTAGTGATAGGGTTAAGGTTCGTTAAGGGTTAAGGTTAGTGTTAGGGTTTGTGTTAGGGTTAGGGTTTGGGTTAGAGTTAGGGTAAAAGTTAAGATTAGGGTTACATTTAGGGTTAGGGTTAGGGTTAGACTTAGGGTTAGGGTTAGTGTTAGGTTTAGGGTTAGTGTTTCTTATAGGGTTAGGGTTATTGTTAGGGTTCAGGTTAGGGTTAGGTGAATTTTAGAGTTAGGTTTAGAGTTAGGTTAAGGTTTAGTGTTAGGGTAAGTGTTAGGTCTAGGGTTAGTGTTTGTATTAGGGTTAGGGTTGGGGTTAGCATTAGTGTTAGATTTTGCGTTAGGATTAGGTTTATGATTAGTGTTATGGTTAGGATTATGGTTAGGGATAATTTTAGAATTACGGATAGAGTTAGCGTTAGGTTTAGGGTTAGTGTTAGGTTTAGCCTTAGGGTTAGGGTTAGTGTTAGTGTTAGTTATAGAGTTATGGTTGGGGTTAGGATTTGTGTTAGTTTTAGGTTTAAAGTTAGTGATAGGTTTAGCCTTAGGGTTAGGTTTAGGCAAGGGTAAGAGATAGGGTTAACTTAGTGTTGGGGTTCGGGTTAGGGTTCATGTTAGGATTAGGATTAAGGTTCAGGTTTGTATTAGGGTTATTGTTAGGATGTAGGTTAGTTTTAGGGTTACGGTTAGGGTTAGGGTTAGGGTTTGTGTTAAGGTTAGGTTTGGTGTAAGTTTTACGGTAAGGTTTACGGTTAAGGTTAGGGTTAGTATTACAGTTAGGGATGAGGTTTGGTTTAGGAGTAGTTCTTGGGTTAGGGTTATATTAGGTTTAGGGTTAGTATTAGGGTTAGGGTTAGATTTAGTGTTAAGTTTAGGGTTAGGTTTATGGTCAGGTTTAGTGTTAGTGTTAGGGTTAGGTTTAGGTTTAGTGTTAATGTAAGTGTTAGGGTTATGGTTAGTTTTAGTGTTAAGGTTAGTGTTTGGGTTGGGTTTGTGTTAGGGTTAGCTTTAGGGTTAGGGTTCGTGTTACTGTTAGGATTAGGTTTAGGGTTAGGGTTGCGGTTTGGGTTATTATTAGTATAGGGTTAAGGTTAGTGATAGCCTTAGTGTTTAGGTCAGGGTTATAGTTTGGTTTAGGATTAGTGTTAAGTTTAGGGCTAGGTTAGGGAAAAGGTTAGGTTTAGGGTTAGGTTAGGGTTTGTGTTAGGGTTAGTGTTAGGGTTAGGGTTACAGTTAGGATTAGGGTTAGATTTAGGGTTAGGGTAATGGTTAGTGTTAGGGTTAGGGTTATTGTTTGTTTTAGGGTTAGAATTAGTGTTAGTGTTAAGGTTAGCATTAGGTTGAAGGTTACTGTTATGGAAAAGGTTAGGTTTTGTATTAGGGTTAGGGTTAGGGTAACAATTGTAATTAACATTAGAATTAAGAATAGGGTTAGTGTTAGTTATAGGTTTAAGATTAGGGTTAGGAGTAGTGTAAAAGTTAGTGTAAGGTTTAGGGTTATGATTGTTGTCTGGGTTAAGATTGGTGTTAGGGTTTTTTTAGGGTTAGGGTTAGTTTTAGGGTTAGTATTATGGTTAGCATTAGGAATAGAGTTAAGGTTAGGGTTAGTGTTATCATTAGGGTTAGGGTTAGGGTTAGGGTTAGTGTGTGTGGGTTATGGTTAGGGTTAGGTTTATGGTTAGGGTTAGGGTTATTGTTAGTGTTCAGGTTAGGGTTACGGTTACGGTAAGCTTTAGGGTTGATGTTAGTGTTAGGGTTAGGATTAGGGTTATTTTCAGTGCTAGAGTTAGGTAAGGCTTAGGGTTTGGGTTGGGTTTAGTGTTAGGGTTAGGGTTATGCATCGGTTTACGGTTAGTTTATGTTTAGTGTTAGGGTTTGTGTTAGATTTTGGGTTAGGGTTAGGTTTACAGTTAAGATTAGGGTTATGGTAGGCTTATGGTTAGTATTAGCGTTAGGGTTAGTGTTAGGGTTAGGGTTAGTGTTTGTGATAGGGTTAGGTTTAGGGTTAGGATTCAGGTTAGGGTTAGGTTTAGAGTTAGGGTAAGGGTTGGATTTAGGGTTACTGAAGGGTTAGGTTAGTGTTTGTGATAGGGTTAGGTTTAAAGATATTGTTAGGGTTATTGTTAAGATTAGGGTTAGATTTAGGGTTTGACTTATGGTTACAGTTAGTGTTAGGATTAGTGTTAGGTTTAGGGTTAGGGTTAGGGTTACAGTTAGATATAGGGTATGGTTTAGGTCATGGTTAATGTAAGTGTTAGGTTCAGTGTTAGTGTTAGGGTTAGTCTTAGGGTTAGGGTTAGGTTTAGGTAAGGGTTAGGGTTAACGTTAGGTTAGGTTTAGGGTTAGGGTTCTGTTAGTGTTTGTGTTAGCATTAGGGTTCAGTTTTGTGTTAGGATTACGGTTAGGTTTTGTGTTAGGGTTAGGGTTAGGGTGTGGGTTAGTGTTAAGGTTATGTTTAGGTTTAGGTTTAGGGTTTGTGTTAGAGTTACTTCTAGGGTTTGTTTTAGGGTTAGTTGTAGGTTTATGGTTAGGATTAAGGTTAGTGTTACAGTTAGAATTAGGGTTAGGTTTAGGATTAGTGTTTGGATTAGTGCTAGAGTTAGGTTGAGGCTTAGTGTTATCGTTAGGGTTAGAGTAAGTGTTAGGGTTAGGGTTACGTTTATGGTGAGTTTTAAGGTTAGTGTTAGTATTAGTATTAGGGTTTGTGAGCGTGTTAGTGTTAGGGTTAGTGTTAGTGCTAGGGTTAGGATTAGATTTAGGGTTATCGTTAGGGTTAGGGTTAGTGTTAGGTTTAGGGGTAATGTTAGGTTTAGGGATAGGTTTAGGGTTAGTTTTAGGTTTAGGGCTGGATTTAGGGTTAGAGTTATAGTTAGGGTTAGTATTAGGGTTAGGGTTAGGGTTAAGTTTAGGGTTACTGTAAGGTTTAGATTTATGTTAGTGTTAGGGTTAGGGTTAGGGTTCGTTTTATTGTTAGTTATAGCGTTAATGTTAGTGTTAGGGTTAGGGTTAGGGTTAGATTTAGTGTTTTAGTGTTAGGGTTAGGTATAGGGAGAGTGTTAGGTTTAGGGATAGGTTTAGGGTTAGGTCTAACGTTAGTGTTAGGGTTAGTGTTATAGTTAGGGTTATGTTTAGGGTTCATTTTAGAGTTAGGGTTAGGATTATGTTTAGAATTAGTTCTAGGGTTAGGGTTAGGGTTCAGGTTAAGTTTAGGTTTAGTTTAGAGTTAGGGTTAGAATTAGGGTTAGGGTTAGTGTTAAGATTAATGTTCGTTTGAGGGATATGGTTCATGTTAGGGTAAAGGTTAGGGTTATGGTTAGGATTAGGGTTAGAGTGTGGCTTAGGGTTAGCTTTAGGGTTACTTGTAGGTTAGGGTTAGTGTTAAGGTATGGATTAGGATTAGTGTTATGGTTAGGTTTATGTTAAGGGTTTGTATTAGGGTAAGTTTTAGGGTGAGGGTTAGGGGTAGGGTTAGGTTTAGGGTTAAGTTCAGTGTTAGTGTTAGTGTTAGGGTTGGGGTTACAAATAGTGTTAGGGTTAGAGATAGTTGTAGGGTTACTTTTAGGTTTAGGGTAAGAATTAGGTTTGGGGATAGTGTTATGATTAGTTTTAGGCTTATGGTTAGGTTTAGTGTTAGGGTTAGGGTTAGTTTAGAATTAGGGTTAGGGTTTCAGTTAGGGTTAGTGTTAAGCTTAGTGTTTGGTTAAGAATTATGGTTTGTGTTAGGGTAAGAATTATGTTTAGGTTTTGTGTTAGGATAGAGTTAAAATTAGGATTTTGGGACAAAAGATTGCCGCTGCGCACAGGGTTTGCTGAAGTGCTGAGCGTGGTGCTCAGAACAGCGGCTTTAATCGAGACTTCGCGCAGCCTGTAGGAGCTCCTTTCACTGTTAATCTGTAGCGGACCACTTTGCCAAGCAGCAAGAAGAACAAAGAGATCAAAAAAGAGACGCTTGGCACCCGGACGCTTTGCCGCTCAGAGCCATGGGCGCTTTGCTCCCATCAGCTTCCTCTTTAGCTTCGCTTTGGACAGAGAAGCTGGATGTGTAATCAGCAGTGGATTGTAAGTACCCTAGGCAAAGAAAGCTCAGTGCGCCCCGCCTTTCTTTCTTTCTTTTTTTTTTTTTGAATATTTTTTATACAGGGAGAATTTGTGGATTGGGATTTTTGGCTGGGCTGTGGTTTCTGTGCAGAAAATCCCCTCCGCGGGAGCTGCCATTTGCTCTCTGATTGCTGTCTTGATGGCTCTGTCTGCATTGTCCGGCAGCCGCATCTAGAGGTTGGAGCTGGGTTGCGTGCCGAGCCCTGTCCTCCGAAGTCTGGACCGCCACCTCGAGTGCCTGGGTCGCCTGTTCGCCGCTACACCTTCGGCTGAGCCTG
>NW_026007200.1:100122-113490 GCF_001458135.2 Marmota marmota marmota
ATGTTCATAGCAGCACAATTCACAATTTCTAGACTGTGGAACCAACCCAGATGCCCTTCAATAGATGAATGGATAAAAAAAATGTGGCATTTATACACCATGGAGTATTATGCAGTACTACAAAATGACAAAATCGTGGAATTTGCAGGGAACTGGATGGCACTAGAGCAGATTATGCTTAGTGAAGCTAGCCAATCCCTAAAAAACAAATACCAAATGTCTTCTTTGATATAATGAGAGCAACTAAGAACAAAGCAGGGAGGAAAAGCAGGAAGAAAAGATTAACATTAGACAGAGACATGAGGTGGGAGGGAAAGGGAGAGAAAAGGGAAATTGCATGGTAATGGAGGGAGACCCGCATGGTTATACAAAATTAAATATAAGAGGTTGTGAGGGGAATGGGAAAATAAACAAAGAGAGAAATGAATTACAGTAGATGGGGTACAGAGAGAAGATGGGAGGGGAGGGGAGGGGAGATAGTAGAGGATAGGAAAGGTAGTAGAATACAACAGTTACTAATATGGCATTATGTAAAAATGTGGATGTGTAACCGATGTGATTCTGCAATCTGTGTTTGGGGTAAAATTGGGAGTTCATAACCAACTTGAATTTAATGTATGAAAGATGATATGTCAAGAGCTTTGTAATGTTTTGAACAACCAATAAAAAAAATTAGGATTTTGGTTATGATTAGAAAGAGGGTTAGAGTGAGGCGTAAGGTTAGGGTTAGGGTTAGTTTTAGGGTTACAAGTAGTTTAGGTATAATGTTAGTGTTAGTGTTAGTTTTAGTGTTAGAGTTAAAGTAAGGGTTAGGGATAGGGTTAGTGTTAGGGTTAGGGTTAGTGTTATGGTTAGTGTTGGGGTTAGGGTTAGTGTTAAGATTAGGATTAGGGTTAGTGTTAGAGTTAGTGTTAGGTTTAGGGTTAAGTTTAGGGTTAGTGTAAGAGTTAGGGTTAGGATTAGTTTCAAGTTTAGTGTTAGGTTTAGAATTATTTTTAGTGTTAGCTTTAGTGTTAGTGTTAGGATAGGGTTAGGGAGAGTGTTAGGGTTAGGGATAGGTTTAGTGTTAGGCCTAAGGTTGTGATTAGGGTTAGTGTTACTGTTAGGGTTAGGGTTCATTTTAGGGTTAGGGTTAGGGTTATGTTTAGGGGTAGTTCTAGGTTTAGGTTTTGGGTTAGGTTTAGGTTTAGTTTTAGAGTGAGCGTTAGGGTTAGGGTTAGGATTAGTGTTAGGATTAGTTTTCGTGTGAGGGATATGGTTTGTGTTAGGGTAAGAATTAGGGTTATGGTTAGGATTAGGGTTATAGTGAGGCTTAGGGTTAGGTTTAGGTTTACTTGTAGGTTAGGGTTAGTGTTAGGGTAAGGGCTAGGATTAGTGTTAGGTTTAAGGTTAGGGTTTGTGTTAGGGTAAGGTTTAGGGTGAAAGTTAGGAGTAGGGTTAGCTTTAGGGTTAGGTTCAGTGTTAGTGTTATGATTAGGTTTAGGGATAGTGTTAGCATTAGGGATAGGATTAGGGTTACTTTTAGGTTTAGGGTTATAATTAGGGTTAGTGTTACTGTTAAGGTTATGGTTAGGCTTAGGATTAGGGTGAGTGTTAAGGTTAGGGTCATGTTTATAGTTAAGGTTTGTTTGGGGGTTAGGTTTAGGATTAGGTTTCTGGTTAGGGTTACGGTTAGTTTCAGAAATGAGGTTAGGGTTTGGTTTAAGTTTAGTGTTAAGTTTAGTGTTAGGGTAAGAATTATGCTTTGTGTTAGGGTAAGAGTTAGGTTTAGGTTTTGTTTTTGCTTTAGGATTAAAATTAGGGTTTTATGATTACAAAGAGGGTTAGAGTGAGGCATTGGGTTAGGGTTAGGGTAAGTTTTAGGGTTACAGGTAGTTTAGGTATAGTGTTAGGATAAGTGTTAGGGTTAGTGTTAGTGTTAGGGTTAAAGTAAGGATCAAGGATAGAGTTAGTGTTAGGTTTAGGGTTTGGTTTGGGTTAGGGTTAGTAATAAGTTTATTGTTGGGGTTATGGTTAGTGTTAGGATTAGGGTTATGTTTAGTGTTAGGGTTTGTGTTAGGTTTAGTGTTAGGCTTAAGGTTAGGGTTAGTTAAGGGTTAGGGTTAGGGTTAGGGTTCAGTTAGGTTTAGGGTTAGTGTTAGGTTTAGGGTTTGGTTTAGGATTAGGGTTAGTTATAGAATTAGGGTTGAGGTTAGGGTTAGTGTTAGGTTTAGGGTTAGTTTTGGGGTTAGTGTTAGGGTTAGAGTTAGGTTTAGGGTTAGGTAAGTGTTAGGACTAGGTTTAGGGTTAGGGTTAGTGTAAGTATTAGTGTTAGGTATAGGATTAGATTTAGTGTTAGGGTTAGGGTTAGTGTTAGGTTTAGGGTTAGGGTTAGGTTTATGGTTAGGTTTAGGTTTATGGTTCATGTAGTGTTACTGTTATGGTTAGGTTTTTGTTACATTTAGGGTTAGTGATAGCAATAGTGTAGGGATAGTTTTAGTGTTAGTGTTAGTGTTATGTAAAAGTTAGGGTTAGTGTTTAGGGTTATGTTTAGGGTTATGTTTTGGGTTAGGGATTGTGTTAGGATTATGGTCATTGTTATGGTTAGAATTACGTTAGGTTAAGGGTTAGAGTTAGGGTTACGGTTACTGTATGGGTTAGTGTTAGGTTAGGGTTAAGGTTAGGGTTAAGTTTAGTGTTATGGTTATTGTTAATTTTAGGGGTAGTGTTAGGTTTAGGGTTAGTGATAGTATTTGAGTTAGGATTAGGTTTAGATTTAGTGTTAGGGTTAGTGTTATTATTTGTGTTAAGTTTATGGTTAGGATTATGTTTAGGGTTATGATTACAGTTCAGATTAGCATTAGGGTTAGGGTTAGGGTTAAGGCAGGGTTAAGATTAGTGTTAGTGTTTGGGTAAGGGTTAGGTTTAGGGTTAATGTTAAAGTTAGGTTTAGGTTTAGGTTTAGGTTTGGGTTAGGGTTAGATTTAGGGTTGTGTTATGGTTAAGGTTTGGGAAAGTGTTAGCTTTATGTTTATGATTAGTTTTACGGTTAGGGTTAGTGTTAGGGTTAGGGTTAGGGTTAGGGCTATACTTAGGTTTAGAGTTAGTGTTAGGATTAGGGTTAGGTTTAGGAATAGCTTTACATTTAGGGTTAGGTTTAGAGATATTGTCAAGTTTGGGATTAGGTTTAGGTTTAAGGTTAGGGTTAAAGTTATGATTACTGTTAGTGTTAGGGTTAGTTTTAAGGTTAGGGTTAGGGTTTCTTTTAGGGTTAGGGTGAGGATTATGATAGGGTTCTGTTACGATTAGGTTTAGGGTTAGTGTTAGGGTTAGGGTTATTGTTACGGGTACAGTTAGGGAAAAAATTAGGGTTAGGTTTAGGGTTAGAGTTAGTGTTAGTGCTAGTGTTAGGATCAGAGTTAATTTTAGGATTAGGGTTTAGGTTAGTGTAAGGTTTAGCATTAAGTTTTGTGTAGGGGTTACAGTTAGCGTTATAGTTAGGGTTATGATAAAGGATATGATTAGGGTTAGAGTTAGGTTGAGGTTTAGGGTTAGGTTAAAATTAGGGTTAGGGTTAGGGTTAGAGATAGTTTTAGGGTGAGGGTTAGGGTTAGGTTTAGGATTAGTGTTAGGATTAGGTTAGGGTTTGGCTTAAATTAGGGTTAGTGTTATGGTTACAGTTCATGTTAGGGTTAGGGTTACAGTTTGTGTTAGTTTTAGGTTTAGGTTTAGGGTTAGGATTAGTGTTAAGGATAGGTTTAGGGATAGGTTATAGTTAGTGTTAGGGTTAGGTTTAGGGGTCGTATTAGTGTTAGGCTTATGGTTATAGTTAGTGTTATGGTTAGAGTTAGGGTTAAGGTTAGGTTTAGTGTTTGGGTTAAGGTTAGAGTTAGGTTTAGGGTTAGTATTAGGGTTAGGTAAGGATTAGTGTTAGGTTTCGAATTAGGGTGAGGCTTAGACTTAGTGTCAGGGTTAGGTTTAGCTTTAGGGTGAGGTTTAGGGTTGGAGTTAGGGTTAGTGTTAGGGTTAGGTTAAGGTTAGTATTTGGTTTAGGGTTTCTGTTAGGGTTATGATTAGTGTTACAGTGAGGTTTAGTATTAGAGTTTGGTTCGGATTAGGGGTAGGGTTATGGTTCATGTTTGGGTTAGGGTTAGGGTTATTGTTAAGTTTAGGGTGAGTCTTAGAGTTAGGGTTAGGTTTAGTGTTAGTGTTAGGTTAGTGTTAGAGTTATGGTTAGGGTTAGTTTTAATGTTAGGTTTAGGGTTAGGGTTAGGTAAGGGTTAGGATTAGTGTTAGTGACAGGGTTACAGTTAGGGTAAGGGTTAGGGTTAGGGTTATAGTTGCATTTAGGCTCAAGGTTTGTGTTAGGATTAGGGCTAGGGTTATCATTAGGTTTAGGGTATTGGATAGGGTTTGATGTCGGGTTAGGGTTAAGGTTAGTATTAGATTTCGGCTTAAGGGTAGTATTAGGGATAGGTGTAGGTTTATTTTTACTGTAATGGTTAGGGTTTGAGCTAGAGTTAGGTCTATGACAAGGTTTAGGTTTATGACTATGTCTAGGGTTAGGAGCAGGGTAGATTTAGGGTTAGGGCTAGAGTTATCATTAGGGTTAGGGTTAGGTTTAGGGTAATGGGTAGGGGTAGAGCTAGAGTTATGGCTAGTGTTAAGGTTAGGATTAGGGCTAGGGTTAAGGTTAGGGATAGGTTTAGGCCAAGGGTTAGTATTAGCATTAGGTTATAGTTAATGGTTATGGATTGAGCTAAGATTTTCACTAGGATGAGGTATAGGGTTAGAATCAGGTTTAGGGTTAGGGCTAGGGTTAGCATTAGGGTTATGGTTATGGTTAGGGTAATGTATAGAGTTAGAGGTAGGCTTTTGCTTATGGTTATGGCTAGTTTTAGCATTAGTGATATGTCTAGGTCTAGATTAGGGTTAGGTTTTTGGTTAGAAAAAGGTTTCGAGCTAGGGTTTGTGTTAGGGTAAGGGTCAGTGTTTGGGTTAAGGTTTGGTTTATGATTAGGTCCAGCATTATTACTAGGTTAGGTCTAGGGATAGAGTTAGTGTTTGGGTTAGGTTAAGGGTTAATGTTAGGGCTAGGGCTTGGTTTTTGTGTAGGGGAGGGCTAGAGTTATCGCTAGATGAAGGATTAGATGTAGATCTAGGTCTAGTGTTAGATTTATGTATAGGTATAGGTATAGTGTTACAGGTTGCACCAATGTTAGGTGTCGATTTACGGTTAGGGTCAGGTTTAGACCTATGGTTAGTATTAGGGTCAGAATAATGGTCAGGGTTAGACTTAGGGTTTTGAATAGGGATAGAGCTAGATTGAGAGCTAGTGTTAGGACTAGTAATAGAGTTAGGGTTTGGGTTAAGCTAAGGATTCTGTTAATACTAGGTAGCTTTAGAGTAAGAGTTTGGCTTAGGGTAAGGACAGGGTTAGTGCTAGGGTTAGGGCTAGGGTTAGGGCTAGGCTTAGTGTGAGGGTTAGGGTTAAGTCTAGGGTTATAGTTAAAACTAGTGTTAGGGCTCGGATTAGCGCTAGTTTTGTGTTAGCTTTAGGTGTACGGCTAATGTAAGAACTAGGGTTACAATTGGGGCTAGTTTTAGGGTTATGGTTACATCTACGTCTTGTATTATGTTACCTTTAGTGTTAAGGTTATGTTTAGGATAATGGATAGGTTAGGGTTAGGGAATGGGTTAGGGTTAGGCTGAGGGTTAGCATTAGGGTTAGGGTTAGGGTATTGAATAGGGTTAGAGCTAGGGTTAGGGCTAGGTTTTTAATTAGGGTTAGGGCTAGGGTTAGGGTTAGGTTTAGGGTTAGTGTAAGGATTAAAGTTAGGGTTAGGTTTAGGGTAAGGGTTAGAGCTACATTTAGGAATAGAAATAGGGTTAAGCTAGTGTTTGGTCTCAGATTAGGGGTAGGTTTTGTGTTTTGTTAGGGCTAGTGTTAGTGATATGGCTAATGTAAGAACTAGCGTTATGATTGGGGTTAATTTCAGGGTTATAGTTAGGACTAAGTCTAATTTTAGGATTAGGTTTATGTTTAGGGTGAGGTTTTGTGCTACGATTAGTGTTAGGTTGAGAGTCAGGTTCAGGGTTAGTTTTAGGTTAGGGCTAGGACTTGAATTAGGGGTAGGTTTAGGGCTAGATGTAGGGTTAGGATTTGGTTTAAGTTAAGGATTAGGATTAGTGCTATAGCTTGGTTATGCTTTAGGGCTAAGGCTAAGGTTATGGTAAGGGATAGGGTTAGAACTAGTAATAGGGCTAGGCAAGAATTAGATTTAGTCTTAAGGCTAGGTTAGGATTAGGGTTAGGGCTAAACTAGGCCTAGAAATAGGTCTAGGATTAGTGTTAGGTTTAGGCCTAATTTTAGGGCTATCTTTAGGGTTAGGTTTAGGGTTATGTTTAGGGGAAGAGATGGGCTTATAACTAGTTTTAGGGCTATTGTGATGATTAGAATTAGGTTTAGAGATAAGGGTTAGGATTGGGTTAGGATTGAGGCTAGATTTGGTGTTATGATGAGGGCTAGGGCTTTTGTTAGGTTTAGGGCAAATTTTAGGGATAGGGTAATGTCAGGTTTAGGGTTATGGCTAGGGGTAGTTATAGGATTAGATTCATGGCTAGGTCTTGTATAAGGGCTAGGTTTAGGGTAAGGATCAAGTTTAGAATTAGGTGTTATTTTAAGGTCAGCTTCAGGTTTCGGTTTGGGTTAGGTTAAGTTTTAGGGTTAGGGCTAAATTAGGCTTTGGGTTAGAGTTAGGTTTAGGGAAATGGATAAGTTTAAGTTTAGGATTCAGGTTAAGATTAGGATAATGGGTATGGTTAGGGTTAGTTATAGGGTTAGGGTTAGGCCTAGGGTTAGCTAGCGTTAGTGTTTGGGTTAGGTTTAGGATATAGGTTAGGTTTTGAGCTAGGGTTAATGCTAGGGTGAGAGTTAGGTTTAGTGTTATGTTTAGGGTTAGATTTACAGTGAAGTTTAGGGTTAGAGTTAGTGTTAGGGATAAGGTTACCGTTAGAGTTAGGTTAATGGATAGAATTAGGTGTCAAGTTAGGGTTGGGGTAGTTTTATGCTTAGGATTAGTGTTAGGGTTTGGGCTAGGTTTAGTTAGTGTATAGTTTAGGGTTTGATCTAGGGTTAGGGCTATGATGAGGGTTAGGTTTGTGGTTAGGTCTAGAATTAGGTTTATATTTTTAGCTAGAGCTAGGGTTATCATTACGTTTAGGATTAGGTTTATTGTAATGAATAATTATAGAGATAGTATTAGGCTAGTATTAACATTACGATTAGGGCTATGGTTAACGTTAGCTTTAGGGATAGGGCTAGCATTATGTTTAGAGTTAGGGTTAGAGTTTTAGCTAGGTTTACGTCTAAGATGAGGGTTAGGATTAGCGTGAGGGAAACAATTAGTGTTAGGGTTATGCTTAGCGTTAGGTTTAGGCCTAGGATTAGGGCTAGATTTTGTGTTAGGTTTAGAGCTAGGGTGAGGGCTATGGGTATATAAGGAATAGGGTCATGGCTAGGTCCAGTGTTAGGTTTATGTTTTGGTTAGGTTCAGTTTTAAAGCTAAGTTAGTGTTAGTGTCAGGATCTGTATTTGGATTAGGATTAGGGTTAGGGATAGAGTCTAAATTAGGATTGATTAGGTCTAGATGTAGGGTTAGTGTTTGGGTTAGGTAAAGGGTTATCATTAGGGCTAGGGCTAGGTTTCTATTTCAGATGTGGGTGAGAGATATGGCTAGATATAGGATTAGGTTTATGTCTAGGGCGAATTTTAGTGTTAGGTTTAGGTATAGGATTACGGGTAGGGCTAATGTTAGAGTTTGGTTTATGGTTAGGATCAGGGTTAGGGTTAGTGTTTGGGTTATGGTTATAACTAGAATGATGGCTAGGATTTGGACTAGTAATAAAGTTAGGATTTGTGTTTGGCTAAGGATTAGCGTTACGACTAGGGTTAGCATTAATGTAAGGGTTTGGCTTTGGATAAGGCATAGGATTAGTGCTAGGGTTAGGGTTAGGCTTAGGGCTAGTGTTAGGGATAGATTTAGGTATAGGTTTATTGCTAGTGCTAGTGTTAGTGTTCAGTTTAAGGTTAGGGTCAGGTTTAGACCTATGGTTACCGTTAGGGTCAGAATAAGTGTCAGGTTTGGGTTATGGTTAGAGCTAGAATGAGGGCTAAGGTTAGGACTACTATTAGGATTAGGATTTGCGTTAAAGTAAGGAAGAAGGTTAAGGCTAGTGTTACCATTAGGGTTAGGGTTAACTTAGGGTAATGGATAGGGTTAGAGCTAGGGTTAGGGCTATGTTTAGGGTAAGTGTTAGGGCTAGTGTTAGAATTAGTGTAAGGGTTAAGGCTAAAGTTAGGTCTCAGTTTAGCGCTAGGTTTTGGTTAGAGTTAGGGCTAGGTTTAAAATTACAGCCAATGTATGGACTAGGTGTACAATTTGGGCTAGTTATAGGATTAGGTTTAGGACTAGGTCTAGTATTAGGTTAAACTAACCAGAAAACTGACCCTAGACATAATACTAAATTTAACACTAGGCATAGCCCTAACCCTAACTCAAACCCTAAATCTAACCATAAACCTAAACATAACAATAGAACTAATTCTAACCCTAAAACAAAATCTCACCCTAACCCTAAACTTATATCTAACCCCATCCATTACCATAACCCTAAACCTAACCTTAATGATAACCCTAGCTCTAAAACTAACTCTACCATATTCCTATCCCTGGACGTAACCCTAAAACTAACCCTCTCTCTAGCCATAACCCTAGCTCAAAACCGAACCCTTACACTACTCATAACCCTAAACCTAACCCTAGTTATAACCTAATCCTAACCATAACTCAAGACCTATTCCTAACCTTTACCCTAGTTCCAACCTAAGCTCTAATCCGACCCACTACCATAACCATAACCCTTACCCTAATGCTAACCCTAAGCCTAACTGTAACCCTAATGCTAATACTAACCCTATCAATTACTCTAAACGTAACCTGAACCCTAAACTAAATGCTATCATTACCCTAACTCTAATCCTGCTGCTAATTCAAGCCCTAAACCTAAATCCTAACTTAAACAAAACCTTAACCTTGGCCCTAACCTTAAAATTTCCCCGAGCTCTAAACCTGACCCTTACGCTAAGCCTAATCTTACACTAGATGTAGACCTAAACTTAACCCTAAAATTATCTTTAACCATAACCCAAGACCTGATATTAGCAGTAGCCCTATTCCTAGCCCTAAACCTAAAAAAAAAAAAAAACACTAGGCCTCATCCTAGCCCTAAACCTAGCTTTAATCATAACCCTAACTCTATGACTAGCCCTATCCCTTCTCTAACATCTAAACCTAGCTATAATTCCATCCCTTATCCTAAACATAAACCTAACCATAACCCTATCACTAGGCCTAAACTGGACACTAACTCTAGCCCTTATCCTGGCCTTAACTTAACCCTTATCCAAACCCTAACCCTAATCCTAGGCCTAAAACAAACTCTAACTCTCACACTAGCTCTATTCCTACTTCTAAACCTATCCCTTACCATAACTCTAAACCTAGCACTAACCCAAGCCCTAACACTTGCCCTATCCTTAGTCCTAGCCTAACCCTAGATCTAAGCCTAACTCTAAATATAACCATAAACATAAGCCTAAGCCTAACACTAACAGTAGACTTAACCCTAATCCTCATCATAAAACTAGTGCTAACCCTAACTCTGGAACTCAAACAAAACCAAGCAATAGATCTAACCCTAAACCTTAACTTAAAACAAACTCTAAATTACACCTAGAACAAATCCTAGCCTTAATTCGAGTCCTAACTCTAATCTTAAAACTAACCCTGACCCTGACTTATACCCTAACACTCACCCTAGCTCAGAAACACCACTCTTACATTAAACCAAACCCTAACAGTAAACCTAGCCCTAATTTGAGTCCTCATCCTAAAACTAAACCTGTCCCTGACTCCTACTAACAATAACCCTAGCTCTAAATTCATCCTAACCTTAAACCTAACTATAAACAGTAATCTTAAACACTAACTGTAAACCTAACTAAATTGTAATCCTGATTCTTACATTATTCATAGCCCTAACCGTAGCCCTAATGATAACACAAAAACTAGCCATAATCTGATCCCTAAACCTAGCTTTAACACTAACCCTAATCCTAAACCTACCCCTAACACTAGATCTAACTCTATCCCTAAACCTAAGCAAAACCCTAACCCTAATGGTAACCTTGACCTATCCCTAATCCTTTAGCTAATCAAATCCTTAGCCCTATTAATAGTCCTAAACCTATCCCTCATTCTAGCTCTAACCTATCCCAAACCCTAACCCTAACCCTGACTATTATTCTGACCATAACCCTAACCCTAGTTATAAACCTGATTCTAACCCTACACCAAACCTTTACACTATCCCTACCAGTAAACTTATACTAAACCTGACTCTACCACTAGCCCTAGACCTAAACCTAATCCTAAATGTAGCCTTAATTCTATCCAAGACCTAAACAAAAACCTAGCCCTAGCCCTAACAATAACCCTTAACCTAATGCAAAGTCTAACCCTACACCTAGACATAAACCTAATCCTAATTATGGCTTTAACTTTACCCTAACACTAACCTGAACATGGAACCTGCATTTAACACTAAGCTAACTCTAAACCTGACCCTAACTGAAAATCTAAACCTAACACTAGACCTAGCCATAACCTAACCCTACAATTATCCCTAATCATAACCTACCTCTTACAGTACCCATATCCGTAACACTACACTTAACATAACAAAACCTAGAGTGAATTCTAAGCCTAAACCTAGCCCTAGGTGGAACACCAAACCTAACCCCAGCCCGAATCCTAACCCTAACTGTAGTCTTAGTCCTAAATTTACTCAATGCCTAACTCTTGCCATAAATGTAAATTTAGACTTATCCCCAACTCTAACCCTAACCCTTTCCCTAACCCTAAAATTAACCCTGTCCCTAAACCTAGCTCTGAACATACACATTACCCTAACCCTAACCCTGTTGATAACCCTAGCCATAACCCTAACCCTAACTCTAACCCCAACCAGAAAACTAAACCTAGACCTAACACTAAACCTAACACTTGCCATAGCTCCAATTCTAGCTCAAACCCTAACCTGTACTAGAAACCTAAACCTAACAATGCCTTAACCTTAACCCTAAAACTAAATCTGACCCCAATCCTAATCCTAAACTTACATCTAACCATATCCATTACCCTAACCCTTATCCTAACCCTAATGATAAAGGTAACCCTAACCCTAACCCTAACCCTTAACATACCGTAATCTTACCCCTAGACCTAACGCTGAACTTAACCCAAAACTTAGCCCTTGCCCTAACTCTAGCTCAAACCCTAATCCTTACAGTAAACAAACCCTATCCCAAAGCCTAGCACTAATCCTACCCCTAATCTTAACCGTAACCATAGCCCAAACCATAGCTCTAACTGTATCTATTAGCCTAATCATAACCCTAAACCTAATGCTAACACTACCTCTAATAACTTTAAATCTACCTTTATCCCTAGCTCTGATTCTAACCTGAACCCTCAACCTAACACTAACACTTACTAAATCCATGAGCTTTACCCTAAACCTAACTGTAAGAAAAAACAAAGCCTAACACTAACCCTAAACCTAGCTCTAACCCTAATAATAAACCTAACCCTTGACCTAAACCTAAACCTAACCCTAGCCTTAGCACTAACCCTAACTTAAACCCTAACCCGTATCCTAATCTTAACCCTAAAACTAAGCCTAGCCATAACCATAACCCTAACCCTAACTCTAGCCCTAATCCTAAACATAATCCTAGCCCTACCCATAGCTCTAAATCAATCAATTATCCAAAAAATAACCATAAACCTAATGCTAACCCTAGACCTAACCCTAACCCTATCCATTAACCTAAAGATAACATGAACCCTAAACCTAACCTGAAGCCAAAACCTAACCCTATCCCTTACACTAACCTAACTCTTACCCTAATGCTAATTTGAGTGCTAATCCTAAACCTCAACCTAATCCAAACCCAAAACCTGACCTGACCATTATAATACCCCTACGTCTATACCTGAACCTTACCCTAAACCTAACTCTGAATATAGACCTAGCCATAAACCTTACCCTAAAATTATCCGTAACTGTAAACCTAGACCTGATATTAGCCCTAGCCCTAATTCTTGCCATAAACCAAGCACAAATGCTAGCCCTCATTCTAGCCATAAATCTAGTCTTGATCCTAACACAAACCCTAACTCTAGCCCCATCCCTAATTTTAACCCTCGCCCTATATCTGAACCTAGATGTAATCCCAACCCTTCCCCTAAATCTAACCCTAATACTAACCCTAGATTTAACCCTTACACTAATCCTAGAGCTGACGCTAGCCCTAATGTAGCCCTAAACTTTATGCTAACACTAGCACTAATACTAACTCTAAATATCGCCCTAGCCCTATTCCTAGTTCTAACCCTATCCCTTTCCATAACCCTAATACTTGCTCTACCCTTAGCCCTAAACCTAGCCCTACCACTAACCCTAGATCTAACCATAACTCCCAATCTAACCCCAACCCTAACACTAAACTTCACACTAAATCTAGTCCTAGCACTAACGCTAATCCTAAAACTAGCCCTAATGTAGTCCTAGCCTTAAAGAATCGAGCTATAGCCCTAACTCTAACCCTTATCCTAAACCAAAACCTAATTCATCCCTAGCCCTAACCCTAGCCATAATTCAAGTCCTAACCTAACCCTAAAATTAACCTTGACCCTGATTCAGACCCTAACACTAACTATAGCTCTCTGATCACCCTAAAATTATACCTAATCCTAAAACTACACCTACACCTAACCCTAACCCTAAAAGTAGCCCTAATCACATCCCTAGTTCTTAGGTTAGTCGTAGCTCTAATCCTAGCCAAACCTAGGGTTAGTGTTAGGGCTAGGCCTAATATAGGGCTAGGCCTAACCCAAAACCTAGCACTAATCTGAGCCCTACACCTGTTTTAATCCTAACCATAACCAGAGCCCTAACCATTACCCTAAACCTAACTGTAACACTAAAGCTTGCCCTAACCCTAAACCTAACCCTAGCCTTAATCCTAACCATAATCCTAGCTGTAACCCTATCGATTACCCTAATCATAACCCTAACCCTAATGCTAATGTTAGGATAACCCTAACCCTATCTCTAACCCTAACTTTGTCCATTGCCCTATACCTAAACCTAACCATAAACATTACTCTAATATTAATACTAACCCTAATGCTAATGAAAGCCCTGATCCTAAACCTTAACCTAATGAAAACCTTAATCATGACAGTGACCCTAATAATAACC
>NW_026007200.1:119833-124382 GCF_001458135.2 Marmota marmota marmota
CCCTAGGCCTAACTCTGAACCTATCTCTAACAACAAACCTATCCATTTCCTAATAATAACCTGAACACTAAACTTAACCTTATTAATTACTCTAACCCAATCCCTAACCCTAATGCTAAATCAAGCCCTAAACCTAAACCATAACCTAAACCAAACCCTAAACAATACACTTACCCTAAGAGTACACCTAGCTTTAAACCGGACCCTTTCCCGAAATCTAACCCTTACATAGACCTAGCCATAAACCTAACCTTAACATTATCTCTAAGCGTAACACTACCTGACATTAGCCATACACCTAATTCTTGCACTAATCCTAACACAAACCCAAGTCCTCATCCTAGCACTAAAGCAGACTTAATCCAAACTTGAATCCTAACCCTAGCCCAATCCCTAATTTCAACCCTCGCCCTAGTTCTGAACCTACGTATAACCACATCCCTGACCCTAACCCTAATCCTAACCCTAACCATAACCCTAACCCTAACCTTAATCCAACACTAACATTAAAGCTAACCGTAACCCTAACCCTAACACTAACCCTAGCTCTAATCCTAGCCCTAATTTAGTGCTAATCGTAATCCTAACTCTAACCCTACCCCTAAGACTAACTCTAACTCTTGTCCTAGACCTAGTTCTAGTACTAACTCTATCTGTAACCATAACTCTAACACTAGCCCTAACCTAACCCCTAAATCTAGCCCAACTCCTAACCCTAGATCTAAACATAACTCTAACTATAACCCTAACCCTAAGCCTGAACCTCACCCTCCCACTAGCCCTAACTCTATTGCTAATCATAAAACTAGTTCTAAAACAAGCTGTAGCTCTAAAACAAAACTGAGCCCTAGCCGTAACCCTAATATTAACCTAACGGTAACCTCAGGTCTGACATTAGACCTAGCCCTAATTCTTGCCCTAACCCTAACACAAAACGTAACCCTACACCGACCCATAACTCTAGCCTTATTTCTTGTGTTATCTCTAACCCTAAAACTAACACTGGCCTTGAATCTGACCATAACATTAAACCTATTTCAAATCATCACTCTAATCATAACCTAATCCTAACACTAGACCTAGCCATAACCCTAACCCAAAAACTAGCCCTAATCATAACCCTAGTTCTTACATTAGCCATATCCCTACCCTAACCCAAACCTAATCTAAATCCTAGCCCTAACCAGAACCCGGACACTAGCTTTAACCCTAACCTACTCTAAACCTAATCCTAACCCTAGCCTATATCCTATCCATACCCCTAGCCCTAACTCTAGCTCTAATCCGATCTATTACCTTAACCCTAACCCTAACACTAATACTAATCCTAGGATAACCCTAACTCTATCCATATCCCTAACCCTATTCATTACTATAAACCTAACCTGAACCCTAAACTTAACCATATCCATTATCCTAACCGTAAACATAATCCTAACCTAATTTGAGCCCTAACCATAAATCTTAACCTAAACAAACCCTAAACATTACCCTGACCCTAATAATACCCCTATCTCCAAAAGTGAACCTAACCCTCAACCTAAACCTTTCACTATACATAGCCATAAACCTAACCCTGAAATTATCACTAACCATTACCATAGACCTAACATTAGCCCAAGCCCTAATGTTAGCCCTAGCCCTAATGTTAGCCCTTATGCTTAAAAACAAAAAGCCCTAAACCTGGCCCTAAACCTAAACTTAATCTGAACACTAACCCTAACACTAGGCCTAACCCTAAAGTGAATCCTCACCCTAGCCTTTAACCTAGCTATAATATCATACCGTACCATAACCCTAATTCTAACCCTGCCCTAAACCAAGGCCTAGCCCTAACACTAAACCTAGCTGTAATCCTAAACCTAATTTAGCCCTAACACTAAATCTAATCATATCCCTAGCCCTAAGACTAACTCTAAATCTTGCCCTAGACCTATCCCTAGTTCTACCATTATCCCTTACCATGACCCAAAGCGTAGCCCTAACCTTAGCCACAAACGTAGCCCTAGCCCTAAAACTAGATCTAACCCTCACTCTAAATCTAACCCTAACATAAAACCTAAACCTCACCCAAACACTAGCACTAATCCTAATGCTAATTTGAAAACTATCCCTCACTATAGCCATAGCATTTAAGCAAAACTGAACTACAGCTCTAATCCTAAACCTTAACCTAAACCAAACCATAACACTATGCCTAGCTTTTACCCTAGCCCTAATTTGAGTACTAAACCTAATTGTACAAATAATAATGACCCTGACTCTGATCCTAAAACTAACCTTAGCTCTAAACATCACCCTAACCATAAACCTAACCGGAACACTAATGTTAGCCCTAAATCTAATCCTAAAACTAGCCCTAATCATAATGTCAGGTCTTACATTAGCAATAGCCCTAACACTAACACAAAACCTAGCCTTAATCTGAACCCTAACCCTAGTTTTAACCTTAATGCTAACACTAACACTAACCCTAACCCTAACTCTAACCCTATCCCTTACCCTATGCCAACCCTCACCCTAATGCTACCCTAGTGGTAACCCTAATCCTTAGCCTACCCCAAACTCTAACTCTATTACTAGTTCTAAACCTAGGCCTCATTCTATCTCTAACACTAACCCAAACCCTAAGCCTATCCCTGACCCTTATTCTGAACGTAAACTAATCCTAGGTCTCAGCCTGACCCTAACACTAAACCAAACACTAACATTAGCCCTATGGGAAAATCTATACCTACACCTAACCATAATATTAACATTAAACCAAAACTTATTCCTAAATATAGTCATAACTCTATCCATAGCCCTAAACAAAAACCTAGTTCCAGCACTAACATTAACCATTAGTCTAACGCAATGATTAACAATACCCCTAGAACTAACCCTAGTAAAATTGTGCTCCTAACAGTATATTCAATGCTAACCTGAACACCGCCCCTTACCCTAACACAAAAACTAGCTCTAAACCTTATTGTAACCCAAAAATTCCTAACACTAGACCTATCCATAACCCTAACCTTAAAACTAGCCACACCCATAATCCTAGTTCTTATGTTACCCACAGTCCTAACACTAGCCATAAACCATCCTCCAAAACTTAGCCCTAAATGTAGCACTAAAACTGGCTTTAAACCTAATCTTAACCTTAGCCCTAGCCATAACACTCACACTTGCCTAGCCATAAACTTACCTCAAACTCTAAGTCTTACCCTAAATGGAACCCTAAACCTAGCCCTAACCCCAACCCTAACCCTAACCCTTCCCCTAATCCTAACTGTAGCCATAGCACAAATCCTACCTCAAATTCTATCCATTACCTTAAATATAACCCTAACACTAATCCTAACACTAGCAATAACTCTAACTTTAATTCAAACCATAGCCCTGACTGTAACTCTAAACCTCGCCCTAGCCCTAACCATAAACACTTAACCTAAACCTAACCCTAACACTAACCCCAGGCCTAACCCTAACCCTAGTCCTAATCCTAACTTTAACCCAATCCCTAACACTAGCACTAAGTCTATCCATTACCCTACACATAAGCCTATCCCAAATGATAACCCTAGGCCTAAACCTAGCACTATCCCTAACATTAACTCTATACATTATTCTATACTTAACCTGAACCCTAAACCTAATCCTATTCATTACTCTAACTCTAACCCTAATGCTAATTTGAGCCCTAAACCTAAACCTTAACCTAGAGTATACCCTATCCTGGAATTTGACCCTAATAATAAACCCAGCTCTAAACCTGATCCTTACCCTAAACCTAACACTTACACTAGACCTAGTCATAAACCTAACCCTAACCATAACCCTACACCTGACATTAGTCCTAGCCCTAATTCTAGCCCTTACCCTAACACAAAACCTAGCCCTCATCCTAGCCCTAAACCTAGACTTAATCCTAATCCAAACCATCACACTGGCTGATTCCCTAATTTTAACCCTCTACCGAGCCCTGAACCTAACTGTAAAACCTTCACATCCCCTAAGACTAACCCTAACCCTAACCATTACACAAACCCAAACCCTAGCCTTAACCATAGGCCTAACACTAACTCTAGCGCAAATCCTAGCCCTAATTTAGCCCTAAACCTAACTTTAATTTTAAAACTAAACCTAGCTCTAAAGATAACCATTACCCTAAACATAACCATAACTCTATTGATAAACCTAGGCCTAACCCTAACACTAAGCCTAACCAGAAAACTAATCCTAGACCAAACCCTAAACCTCAACCTCAGAATAGACCAAACCCTAGCACCAACACTAACCCTTATCATAAACCTAACCATAAGCACAGCCCTAACCCTTAGCCTAAACCTCAATCTAACTCTAAACATAAAATTAAACGTACATATAATTCTATTGATTACCCTAACCCTAACACTACCTCTAATGATGATCTTAGCCCTAACCCTAACCCTAACCCTAAACGTACTGTAATCTTATCCCTAGACCGTACCCTAAACCTAACCCTCGCCCCAGCCCTAAACCTAGCTCAAAACCCAACTTTTACACTAAACATAACCCTAACCCT
>NW_026007201.1:0-4284 GCF_001458135.2 Marmota marmota marmota
TATATATATATATATATATATATAAAATCTTCAAACTCAGCTGGGCTTAGGAGAAATAAAGAAAAGATTTTAAACCTAGATAAAGGCAAAGTTTTCCTAAAAGTTATTATCAGGGTATCCTATTTTATTTTTAATATTTGACTATGCCAAAACAGCAAGACCCCTTATACAAATACATTTATCCATCATGCCACAACACACTGAAATCTCTAGTAATAAGGTCCTCTCTTAGTAGGACCTTATTGCTTGCATATATAAATCACTTTCTACACTACACAACTGTTCATCCCTGCTGGGCTCAATCCATAGCAAAGATTTGATATCTATCAATAACAAGAAGTCCCACCTATCAGGGATCACTTTCCTTATTACTTTTGAGGCAGGAACTTGCTCCCGCTACCCCACCTTAGCCAATCCTGAAATTAACTACTTTATCACTAAACTTTAGGATTTATAGGAAGTTAAAACCTTTTCCAAACTAGCAAGTCTCACAAAATAAGATTCCCTAAGTAATCCACCAAATTGGCTCAATAAAAACAGGAAGGAACCAAGGAATGATCCATCTACTAATTATTTGAAAAGTACACATAAAAAAATGTTCAACCTCATGCAGCATAAAAAAATGCAAATTAGAGCCAAAATGCAATGACTTTTTATTTATTAGATTAACAAAATAAAAACATGAAGCCAGGTGTGGTGGCACAGGCCTGTAATCCCAGCCGCTTGGGAGGCAGAGGCAGGAGGATCACAAGTTCAAAGCCAGCCTCAGCAATTTAGTGAGACACTAAGCAACTCATTGAGCAGGGTCTCTAATAAAATACAAAATAGGGCTGGTGATGTGGCTCAATGGTCGAGTGCCCCTGAGTTCAATTCCCAGTACCAAAAAAAAAGAAAAAAATTAAAATGTGAAAAATCCCACTGTTGGCCAGGATTTGAGGACACAAATACCCTCACACTCTATTGGTGGAAGTGCGGACTGTCAATTAAGCATGTTAAATATTCAAAGGGGCCACAAGAACAAATGAGGCTCTAGAGGAAAGAACATTTCCCAAAAGATAATCAGTGTTGACAATTGAATACAGGAAGTCTATTTGGGACTACTATGTAACTTTAGAAACACAGGACTATTTATCCCACTATGTGGTTCTGATTTTCTCTGGTCACACACGCTCTGGGGCAGTGAAAATGTACACTAAGTGCTATGCTTTAAGGAGCCCCACAACCTGGCATAGCCTATTTCTATCTACTTTGTACAAAATAAACATCATTTGAGGATTCAGTAAACTGATTTCCACTTCAATTTTTTTTAAATTTTTTCTCCAGAACTGTTTTCTATTTATATTCTTGTTTTCCCTAAACTCCCTTCTTTCCTCTAATTTCAATAATGACAATTTATATCAACTTATCTGATTATCATACTTATTTTCACATAAGAACATTACTAACAGTTCCTCAGTTCCTTAACAGACTGACTATTGTAACCAGACTCAACAATTTTAACATCATACCTTCCCTCTACTTAAGAATATTATTCTGATGAAATTATATGACTGCTATTAGGCTTTTCTTAGAATTTTTCTGTTTTGTTTTAGTTCCTGTGGCAATCAGTGAATCCCCAAAGCAATTTTCCTAAAGGACAAAAAAAAATTTCTGTCTCTTCATTTTAAAAACTCAATTTAATGGTGACTGTCATTCACCAACAGCTGAAGGTCAATTTTCTCTCATCATTTGTTCCATCATTTCCCAGTCTGCTACAGAATTATATAAACTATAGATTTTATTTGCCCTTCAAAATGTAGAGTTTGACTTTTGAGAATTATCACAGCCTTGATTGTCTTCTATAAATCAACCATTCTGTAAAGCAGCTCTTGCCTAACAATGAACACTCAGAAAGGGAAGAAGATATATAGATACTTATTTCAATCAAAATAGCCAACTATGACAACACAAATAATTCAAGCTTTCAAAGCACTTTATTCTACTGAAGATTCAATCATGGGCTGGGGATGTGGATCAAGCAGTAATGTGCTCGCCTGGCATGTACTGAAAACTGAAAAAATAAATATTTAAAAATTCTCTCTCTCTCTCTCTCTCTCTCTCTCTCTCTCTCCTCTCTCTTTAAAAAAAAGATGCAATCATGTTACATGCTTCAAAAATAAAATACTCTCTCATCCTGTTTTTGGAGAACTCTGAAAATCTAGACAATATGCTTCCTTTCAAAACACCAACTGGTCTCAGAGGAAAAGAAAGAAAGAGACAAATGATCTTGCCAAGAACAATTACTGTAGTCTCTCTTGGTAGAGTAGCCCTTTCAGTGGCTACAAAGATTTAAATTCAATCCATGATTGGACTGATGAAATATCACCTTTTATTTATTCACAACTGAATTTTAAAACAAAAATGAGCTCAGGGAACTCTGTTTCCAATTTTTGCAAGTATAAGTACCCCTCTACAGTGCTAAAAAATTATGAGGATTTTTACAATAGCTCTACCTAGTGACTACTAAAAATACAGACAAAAAAGTTGCATATATACAGTAATTCTTTTTAAAGCACCTGCAAACACCTGTACAAAAAATAAAACATGAGTCTAATGTTTTATTACAGCGCCAATGTCAGAACAAAATCTAAAACTAGGTCTCCAGATTTGTAATATACACGGGGCTCTAAGAATTCATCACCAGAGGAAAGACTTCATAAGTATCGCTGACACTTTTCTTATGAACCAGAAAATCTGACTTTAAAATCCTTAAAGAAAAACAAAGACAAATCTGAAAAAGAAGAATAGAGAGTAAAGAGCATCCCCTATCAGATATTAAAACATTATAAAGCTATCTTAACTAAAATACCATGTGTGTTAACATGATCTGTATAAATAAATCTATATTGGAACACATAAGAAAATGTAGAAATCAATTTGTACACACATAAGAATTCAGGATAAAAATGCATGTAGCATTTTAAATCACTACAACTGGATAATCATTAGGAGAGAAAAAAATTAAGTTCTTACTTCATCCTTTAAGCTAAAAGAAGTTCCATATACACCAATAAGCCATGAAATGAAATCACTAAAGACTTACAAAGAAAAACAAATTAAAACAATCGCGTAATGGAAAAGGTCTTTCAAAATAAGATTGAGGGCTGGGGTTGTGGCTCAGTGGTAGAAAGCTTGCCTAGCATACATGAAGCACTGGGTTCAAATCTCAGCACCACATATAAATAAGTAAATAAAATAAAGGTCCATCAACAACTAGTAAAAATATTTTAAAAAATAAGATTGAAAAACAATAGAGGCCAACATTAAACTATTTGAAAAAAATCACTATCACTTCATTATAAAAAGTTCATAAACAAAATCAAGACTATGTATTGAATGAGGCCCCATCAGGGCTTCATAATTCTATCCAGGTTCTACAGTATTCAAATTCAGCAATCTCAAATCACTTGGAGGGAAGCTTTAAAACATAAAATCAAGCAATGTAATCGAATGATAACAACTTTAAGCATTGCTTGCCTTAGGTTATGAATTAAATTTCACTCAGCACCATTCTTAACAGCACCCCACTCACATGACTTTTTAACCAATATACTCTTTAATCCAAATCCTATGGTCTGTGTTCACTACATTGTGCTCCCTATATTGTACTAGAAATTAGAGTCACACTTTTCACTTTATAAACGGGCATTATAGAGAAGTATTCTTGGTAAATGTTTCCCAGGAATTTTAGAAAGCTTCATTTGCTAGAGTTATCAAAATCTTTAAACCCTGTGATTTTTCATTGATGTTTTAGCATAAACCACTAGCCACCAAGAAAAAGCAAGAGGA
Organism: Marmota marmota marmota; assembly: GCF_001458135.2. NCBI lineage: Eukaryota > Metazoa > Chordata > Mammalia > Rodentia > Sciuridae > Marmota > Marmota marmota. The sequence continues at coordinate 3,829 of NW_026007201.1, forward strand.
AAGGGGCCACCATTCTGTTAATTTACTAGTCCCATGCTACTAAATAACTAATCCATGATGAGAGAAAAAGAGGCATCAGGAAGGAATGTTTTTATTAAGATCCAGTGCACTGAACCCAAACACTCCCACAGTAAGCCTGCAGCACTTTTCAGAGTGGATCATGTTCCTGGGGAACCCTTTGCTTCTGTAGTGCAAATCATACTAAGCTACTTATAAGTTAATTATCTCAGTATTTTGTTATTTTGACTAACATATTGATAATTTCAAACCAACTTTCAATTAAATAAGGAATTTTCAATGGAAGAGCACCACCTGTAGCAGTAAAAAAGTACTGGCTCTAGTTTCACACCCATCGTGCCAACTCTAAAACTACTCTGCATCTGCAAGCACTGCTATTTTGAGCGAAAGCAGAATAACAACATGAACACTGTAAGAGAAAGAGCCCTACACTAGAAT
>NW_026007202.1:0-4283 GCF_001458135.2 Marmota marmota marmota
TTAACCCATCAGTTGACATAGATGCATTTGTGGACCCAGAAGAGACCAGTCAGCACTAGCCCAGTTCATAAGAACCATTCATGGGAACAATCCCAGCTGCAGATCTACAAAATCATGATGGGCTGATGAAGGGGTATTTGTTTTAAGCAACATATTTTGGAGTTGTTTCTTATTCCGCAAAAGTTGTCTGATAGAGTTCATTCCATACACAATCAAGTTCTGAGAAACAAATACTAATTTACACCAATCTTCAGCTTCAGAGAATGGAAAAATCTTTTTAGCCTTTTCTGAGTCCATTTAAATTTAGACTTTTGATGAATGTCTTCTGGTGTAATCCTATCTGCCAATATTATGATTATTGGTCATAATAGCCAGAAGGGAAAAATAAAGTGCTCTGAATTTCTACCCAACAGGCTCAGTTGCCTCTTTTTCATGATGAAAACAAAACCAAAAACTCTCCAGAGGTTAAATTTGACTCCTATAGCACTGAACAAACAGCTTTGGTGGATTCTGTTTATTTAGGCTTTTCATGATCCTGGGGGCAGGGTGGCAGTAGTATTATTCGTACTCTTCAGTTTGGGTTGAAAACACTCTTTCTCTTTGGGAGCTTGAGTCAGGGACTAACCTGAAAATCAACACCCAGTAGTACTCTCCAGGGTGGCAAATCGAACAATCCAAACTTCAGCGTGGCTGGTCTCCCATCTTAAGGTAGTCTACATTTGTAAACCAAACAAACAGGCATAAAGGAAAAAGAAAGAAGATGCCTAAGAACATAAATGTATACTTTAACTTCCAAATGCAAACATGCCAAATGCTTTTCAGAAAGGCGTACATGAGAATGACAATTTAAGATTTAAGCCCTAAAAGCTTTTCACTCTTCCTGGCTCCCACATGTACATGAAAGGTTTAAATGAACAAGAAAAACATGCCGGGATTAGGATTCGATTCCAAAAAGCTTTTATAGTCATATAGAATGACTAGGAGTTACACTAGCTTCAAAAGACATACCAAGCAAAAAAACTGATATTTATCAAATAGCATTAACACTTTATGGGCCAAAGTTGTTTTCACAGTGTATTTACATAATAAGGAGCTTGCCAAGCTGTGTAGATGTTTATAGCTTTAGGGTTCCCATCTTAGAGCTTTCAAATGCAGTCCAAAGGGAAAACCATGTGTTCGTTCGAACATTACATTTGTCAACAGAAATCAGACTCAACACTCATGAAACAGAAATTATAAGCTCAGTTCTGAGTCAATTTACTACTTTGACATGGTACTTTGACACATACCACGCTGGGGTGTGGTAGATGCATTTTGATTTAATTTTATTTTTAATGGTCTAACCCTGGAAACATCTCTTAGATGTAAATGTTACTTAGAATTTGTTCTTGATTTGTTAGTATGAAGACTTGCCCCAAATTCTTAGGGTCTCAGACAAAAATTAAGTAAATGTAACTTTTTAAAAAAAATATGAAGTACCAGATCTTATCATTCAGATTACTTGGCTTTGTTTTTGAAATAATACAAAAGTTCCCTATCAACTTAGTTTCTAACTCATTTCAGACATGATTATGTGAAAGAAGAAATGAAGTAAAATAACAAATCAATAAATGGGATGGATTCAAACTAAAAAGCTTCTTATCAGCAAAGAAAATAATCAATAATGTGAAGACAGAGCCTACAGAATGGGAGAAAATCTTTACCACAAGCACCTCAGATACAGCACTAATCTCCAGGATATACAAAGAACTCAAAAACTTAACACCAAAAAATCAAATAACCCAATCAATAAATGGGTTAAGGAACTAAACAGACACTTCATAGAAGAAACACAAATTATCAACAAACATATGAACAAATGTTCATCATCTCTAGCAATTAGAGAAATGCAAATCAAAACTACTCTAAGATTTCATCTCAACTCCAGTCAAAATGGTAATTATTGGGAATACAAGCAACAATATGTGTTGGTGAGGATGTGGGGAAAAAGGTACATTATACATTGCTGGTGGCACTGAAAATTGGTGCAACCACTATGGAAAGAAAGCAGTATGGAGATTCTTCAGAAAACTTGGAATGGAACCACCATTTGACCCTGCTACACCACTCTTCAGTTTATACTTAAAGGACTTAAAGTCAGCATACTACAATGATGCAGCCACATCAATGTTTAGAGCAGCTCAATTCACAATAGCTAAATTATGAAATCAACTTACATGCCCTTCAACAGATGAATGGATAAAGAAAATGTGCTATAGATATTCAGCCTTAAAGAAGAATGAAATTATGGCATTTGCCAGTAAATGGATGGAGCCGGAAAATAGCATGCTAAGCGAAATAAGCCCAATCCAAAAAACCAAAGGCTGAATATTCTCTCTGATAAGGGGATGCTAATCCATAATGAGGGGAGGGTAGGAAAGAATGAAGCCAGGCATTGCAATGGGTACTAGACTGTGTTGTTGAATGAGATGCACACACTTTGTTTGTTTTCTACCTGATATGGTAGAAGAGACACATATCAGGTGTTTCCTTATAATTGTGGTAGATGCTATGGAGGGAAAGTACAAAGTGATTATTGTAGTTTGGAGTATGTCAGCAAAAGCTTCCCCAAAGTTCATTGAAACCATTGTTTCCCAGTTTCAGCACTTCTAACATTTTGGGTGAGACATGTCTCTGTTTGCAGAGATGTCTTGCTCTTGGTACAATGGTTCATAGCAATGGTGGCCTCTATTCATGAGATGCCAGTAGCTTTCTCCTCCCAGTGTCTATACACTGATATATACCACTGGGGGACAGAACTGTCCTCAGTTGAGAGCCACTGACTTAAAGAATTGATCGATGGTCGATGAAGGAGACTCAGTCACGCCAACAGAGAGTGGTCATCAATTCCTGTTGATCTTTCACCCCAACCTCTTTACTTGGTAAATTCTTTAGCTTCTCACTTTATTCAAAGAACTTTGAAAAATTACTTCTTCTAAGAAGTCTTTGCTGAATAATTGAAAAATGGGTGACAGATTCCTTCTGGTTCCCACCCATAATAACTACAAGTCTCATGACATTTTTTTCTATTCTCTATTTTATGAACTACAGGGTGTCCACAAAGTCTGGAGACATAGATAACACCATCTTACTTGCTCACACACTGAAGATGTCCTTGATGACATTACATAAATTCACCTCTGTTTCTAGACTTTGTGGAAATCCTTCTGAACTTATTTCTTTGAATTTAATCAAGGGTCCACTCCATGCCAGTCACTGTCATGGATGTCTCCAGTAAGGAGATAAGTAAGGAGAGTCCTGCCTGTGCCCTGAAAGCACTCATGCTCGGGTTTCACTTGCATTCACTGTTGGAGGACTGACAGAGTCTATGCTGAATATTCAAATCCCTTATTTTCTGCTAGCTTATGGCCTTTCAAATGGAAACAGGTTGAGAGGAATGGCAATGCCTATTTAGCTCACATTTCAGCACCTACGCCATGATGGAGGAAACCTGAGCAGAAGATTTGATTGATGATAATTCTGATATGAAATGATTTATGACCACGATTCTGTACTCTGCACTGAAGTGGAAGTCCACCAGGTTTGCTTCTTCCTAATCCTTTTCTGAATAAATTGATACTTGACTTTCATTTGCTTCAAGCTCTACTGACAACTTCCCCCAAAGTAAGATTCCCCCTAAAATTCCTCGTGAGGCTTTGACCTACTTCTTTTTTCATCCTTCTCCTCCAGACAGGGCTCCTTCCTGGAATTTCTCTTGTTTATCACCTGCCTAACCAAGTCAGCTGCTAAGGACAGGAAAGCTGAAGTGGGGTAAAGTATTTCTTTCTGGCTTTGTAGAGCCAGATACTTTAAGTGAAATGAACAGAAAATCCTCTCTTGCTTTCTAAGCAATGGTTTGTTTAGGTCAAAACCCCACAGATTCACATTGTCTTGGCTGCGTGAAGAATAAAACCAGAGATGTAAAGGCTGATAAGAACATGCATTTCTATTTCCTTTCCTGCAGTGACTGGGGTGGATTATTTCTTATGAACGAAAGAATGGACTAGAAATTTTAAAGTGAACAAGGGATGGTTACATCTAGTACTCAACTGGGAAATTGAACTTTTATTCCTCTGGAGGTGAAAGCAACTCACCAGGGGAGTTCCCTAAAGCAATGGCAATCAATCGCTAAAACAGTAGGATGAAGTAAGTAGAGGAGCACAGAAAGACACCCCTTTCCTTCCATTGGTCCTTTAGAATCCCTTGGAATCTGCCCTGTGGAGTGACACAGCACATGAGCACTT
>NW_026007203.1:0-4282 GCF_001458135.2 Marmota marmota marmota
GCCCCCCCCCCCACTGCCCCACCCCGTGCCCGGAGCAGGGTTTCAGTGGAAAAGGAGGTGTTGACCTCTGGTCAGTTTGGTGCCAAACAAGGACAATTCCACGGAAGCAAGAGCTATCCTGGCTGGTCCCCAGAGCATCCCATCTGCCCCTCCTCCGCACTCGACCCTCCCCCCACCCGGATGTCCTTCCTGAAGGAACTCAGCTGGCTCACCCCTTCACCTGACTTGATCACCCAAGGGCACCTTTAGGAAAGGCCCTCCTCTGTCCATCCTGTCGCCCACAGCGTCCCCACACTCCCCGATCCCCTGACCCTGCTGTTTTCCTCACAACCTTGGTCATTGCTATTTATTTATTTTTTTATTTATTGGTACTGGGGATTGTAGCCAGGGAAACTCAGGATCTTGTTGAGTTGCTCAGGGACTCACTAAGTTGCTGGGACTGGCCCTGAACTTTTGATCCTCTGGCCTCGGCCTCCTGAGCTGCTGGGATTACGGGCCTCCCACTCACCCAGCCCTCGAGTGCTCTGTGATTGGCACCTCTCCCTGCCCTTCCCTTGCCCTCGGAGGTTACTGCCCAGATGACCCTGGGGCTGGATCTTCCCCACGGTGGACGTGCTGGACCTTGGAGGCCGTAGCTGCTCCGTAATTATTTGTGAATGAATGAAGGAGCCGCGGGGAGGGCCTGGTGTTTTAATCACTGGTGGGAAAGAGACCTTAAACCAGGGTTGTGACTGCTGTGAGGACCACGTGGCCCCCGGCCAGCTGCTTCAGCCTCACTTTCCAGAAAGGCAAGTTCAAGGCCCGCCGCAGAGACTGGGGGACGGGGCGGCGGCGATCTGCGCCTGTGCCAGCCGCGGCCACTCTGCTGACGGAGGCCGGAGAACTCGCCACCAAGACCGGAGCCGAACGTGCGGGTCACACCTGCAGGCAGACTGCGTCCTTCGAGGGACCGCCGAGCTGTTTTCTTTCGGGGCGCTGGAGTCCCTTTTCAATGATGGCCTGGAAGTCGTCTTGGGCATCACGAATGTCGCCTGGACCACAGACCCAACAGAACCGTGCGGACCTCGCGAGACAGCGCGACGCTGCTCGGAGACCTCCCAAAGGGTCTTTCTGAGTAAGAACTTTAGAATCAAATACTATAAAACTGCACCAGGAACAGGTGCAAGTAGCCCTTGGGAAAGGAAAATAGATGTTGGTGGCTTTGTCATTTGTGCAGGTGACAGCAGGCAGCCCCAAGGCGGGCAGAGCTGTGGTGCTCAGCTCTAGGGGCGGAGACAGACGGTGCTGGCCACTCCACCCCGCCACACACTTGACACTCCACAGCCCCGCACAACAGGTCCCTGCCCCACCCCCAGGACGACTCAGAACTGTGTGAAGAAGCTTTCCTCTTACGGGGTGGGGAGCAGGGACGACTGACATTTAGAAGCAGCTGTACCAAAAGGCCTGGGACCGCAGGACAGACCCACACAGTGGGCACCTGTGCCCCGGTGCCACAGCCCCCTTCCCCCCAGCAGTCCAAGCAAGTCCAGCCGCCTTCCCTGTCCCCACCTGTGCTGTAAGCGCGTCACCACATTAAGCTGGACCAATGTTTTTGTGCTACCTGGTCTCCAAAGGCACATCCACCCTCACACCTGATCAGAGATGGCACGAGACCTGGTGATGGAGAAAGGAGGGGATGGCAGGTCCCGTGGGTGGCGACTGGGAGGCAGCTTTGAGAGGACTCCTGCAATACCGCGGGTGTCAGGGTTCCCAGGTCTGCTCTGCTGCAGAGCTATCACCTGAGCAAGGTGCAGCTTCTGTTGCCCCCAGGCGTGGAGCAAGGGACTGGGCATGAGACTCCAGAGAACCTCTGCCGGCTCTGCCAGAGGAAGGGACGGGGCGGAGACAGCCCCAGAGCCATTGAAGCACGGAGAGTGTGTGACCTGAGGCAAGTTCCCGCTGCTCACGTCTTAGCCGATTGGGCCAACTGTAAAAGGGAAATATTAAGCAGAGTGCAGTAGCACACACCTGTAATCCCAGCAACTGGGAGGCTCAGGCAGGAGGATCGCAAGTTCGAGACCAGCCTCAGCAACTTAGTGAGGCCCTGTCTCAAAAGAAAAAATAAAAAGGGCTGGGGATGCAGCTCAGTGGTAGCACACCCCTGGGTTCAATCTCCAGTACAAAAATTAAAATTAAAAAAGGGGGGAAAGTGAGTAGCACCTATTTTATGGGGTTGTTACCTTGTGGGGGCCGCACAGCTGGCTTTGTAAGTGCTGGCCGCTATGATAACACAAGGACACCAGAGTCTGGCCCTGCTGTTACTAATTCGAGGTGGAGGAGACCCGTGGAGATTCCCTGATTTGGGCAGGGTTGCATGTGTCTCCCAGGGAGCCCAGGGTGGTGTTGTTGAGGTGGAGGGATCTTTAAGGGGTGGAGCCTGGTGGGAGGTCTTTAGGCCACCACTGGAAGAAGTTAACCTAGTTCTCAGAAGATCCTGTTCAGTTCTTGCCAGAGCGCAGCTGGTCTGAATCAAGGCTATCCACGCCATCCCAGCGCTTGGCCCCTCCAGCATGTGGCCATTTCCGTTCCCACTTGTCTGTCTTACTGTGATGCAGCCAAGGGGGCCCTCAGCAGACGCCCAACAGAGGGAGCCACCCAACTTTGGACTTCAACCTCCAAAGCTACGATCTTTTAAAAGTACCCAACTCTGGCATTTAGTTATAGCAACAGAAAATGGTCTCATTCAGAGACTAACGCAAGCCTTGGAAAATGTAGGGTAAATGCAGGTGTAGCTAGTACCCTCGGGCTTCTCCGCCTCCGTCCCTGGAGAAGCACCCCCCCATGCCAGCACACGCAGGAGACTCCAGGCAAGAGCACATGGTGGCGGCCCAGCTGTCTTGGAGCAGAGGAAGACTCTTCCAGCTCCAGAGGCCTCTTCCACCTCAGCTGAACAGAGCTGGGGAGCTGCATTCGTGACCACGAAGAGGGGACAGTCAGTCTCCACCCCCGCGCCATGCTCATCATGTGGGAACAAAGGGTCTTAAAGACCATTGGGCTGGGGCTGGGGCTCAGTGGTAGAGCGCTCGCCTAGCATTCGTGAGGCACTGGGTTCGATCCGCAGCACCACATAGAGATAAAATAAAGATACTGTGTCCACCTAAAACTAAAAAATAAATATTAAAAAAGAAAAAAGAAACAGACCATTGAGCTGAACCCAGCACCGAGCCCCAGACCCCATGGAGGTGGCCTGGACACTTGGTTTTCTTTCAACATTCTTCAGGTTTCCTGCAAACCTCAAGGCAGAGGGAAGGAAAGGGCCAATGGGGGTGAGGGTGCCTGACATTTTTTGAGCACCTACTGTGTCCAGACCATGAGATAGGTATCTCCTAAACACATGCACACACAACCTCATATAACCCCTGCAGCAAACCTCCAGCAAGTGAAGAAGATCCTTGGGAAACTCAGAAGTTTATTACACCCGGTTCGCAGGGCAGGGACAATGATGTAGATTCCCGTGCCAAAGGTCATACGGGGGGGAAACAGGAGACCCCTGACGCTAGCCTAGTGCAGTCTGACACCAAGCCCAGGCTTTTCCCCTTCATGAGGCTGTTTCCCAGAGCCCATGGAAACACAGCAGTAAGCAGCAATGAGAATCCTGAAAAGCCATGCTCATGAGGGCCCACCTTCATCAGGCATGGTGGGGCAGCTATGAGAACCAGAGATCCAACTTTAGTAGTTTCAACCCCAAAGGGGTGGGTGTGTCCTCTCCATTTTCAGAGATTTCAGATCCTCAAGCTTTTCTGCTCTGCCATCCTCAGTATTTGTCTTCCTTCCATGTATGTTATCTCATGGTTCTGGATAGTTGCTGGGGCTCCAGCCATCACATCCAGGAGGGAGAAGAAAAGGATCAAAATGAGCTTGTGCTATACTTTTCTTAAAGAGACTTCCAAGCAGTACCACTGAAAAACTTGAGTTTACATCATTGGCCACCCCAATTTCTCTGGAAAAGATTACTTTTAATTGGGTATGTTGATCTCCAGAATGAAACTGATGCTGTTACCAAGGAAGAAAGAGAACTGATGCTGTGTATATAACTAGCAGTGTCTCCCCCACCATAGTGCATAACTAACTGGCAGTGTCTCCCCCACCACAGTACATAACTAACTAGCAGTGTCTCCCCCACCACAGTACATAACTAACTGGCAGTGTCTCCCCCACCACAGTACATAACTAACTAGCAGTGTCTCCCCCACCACAGTACATAACTAACTAGCAGTGTCTCCCCCCACCACAGTACATAACT
>NW_026007204.1:0-4280 GCF_001458135.2 Marmota marmota marmota
TTTGGAGGGTTTTCAACGGGGTTTGACATGATCCAATTTACATGAAAAAGAAGCATTATGAAATTGGGTTGGGAAGATTATGCAGAGAAATAAAGATGAGAACATGGAGACAAACTAAAGGTTATTACAAAAATTCATGGAGTGAGACAATGGCTTGGAACAGAATGGTAAAGTAGCATTTCTCAAACATTTTGTCTGTAGTACATGCTTCTATCCCTCAGAATTGTTAAGGGCTTCAAAAATTTTGTGGCTATCTGTCAATATTTGCCACATTAGGAATAAAAAATGTTTTCATTTAATTCATCGAAAATGATAATAAACCTACAGCATTAGCATATTATTATGAAAATTGGATTTTCCAAAGAAAAAATAATTAGTGAGGAGAGTGGCACTGCTTTACATTTTTACAAATCTAGTTAATGTTTGGCTTGCTAGAAGACAGTTGAGTTCTTGTATATGCTATTACATTCAGCCTGTGGTAACATGTTGCTTGGGTTGAAGTCTATGAGGAAAATCTTCCTTACAGAGATGTTCTTGGAAAATGTAGGAATTTTCAGATCATAATAGCTATTCTGTAATAATTTACCCCAAATTACATGTATAATTCTACAAGGTTAGTTGAACATAGAATTCAAAACTGTATCAATAAACTTTCTTGTGCTCTGTTATACTAAAATACGTAAGTCTGTATTATATACTATTTAGTCTCCACTGTGAATACATCTTCATATATGACTAATTTGATAACATCATGAAGTTGTCATTTGTAAAATGTTGTTATACTGAGTTATGCAGATTTTTCTAAATGTTGACGTGATTTATTATACAAAATTAAAAAGTCACATTCACTAATAAAAAAATAAATAAATAAATAAATAAAGGTCAGGTTTAGAGCTAGGTGTATTATTATGGTCAGAGTCCGGTTTAGGGTTTGGTTTAGGATAAGGTTTAAGGTTAGGTCTCAAATTAGCATTAGGGTTAGGGTGAAAGTAATGGATAGTGTTATGTTTTGGGTTCAGGTTAGGTTTAGAGTAATAGATAGGGTTAGTGTTAGTGATAGGATTAGGGCTAGGTTTAGGTTAGGATTTGGGATAGGGCTAAGGTTATGTTTAGGTTAAAGGCTAGGCTTTGAGCCAGGGTTAGGTCTAAGGAGAAGGTTAGGGTTAGGAATAGAGCTACGGTTGGTTTAGGGTTACATTAGGGCTAGGATTAGGCCTAGGATTAGGGCTAGTTTTTTTTGTTGTTGTTTGTTTGTTTGTTTGTTTGTTTTTAGGCCTAGTGTTATGGCTAGGCGTAGTGTAAGGATTAGGTTTTGAGTTAGGGTGAGCTTTGGAGCTAGGTTTATGTTAGGGTCAGGGTCAGTGTTCATGTTAGAGTGAGTGTTGAGGTCAGTGCCAGAATTAGGACTAGGGTTAGGTCTAGAAGTAGGGTTAGTGTTTGGGTTATGCTAAGCGTGATTGTTAGGGCTAGGGCAAGGTTGTTGTTCAGGTCTAGGGCTAGAGTTATATCTAGATTTAGGATTAGGTTTAGGTGTAGGACTTGTTAGGTTTAGGTTTAGGTATAGGGTTACCTGTAGGGCTAAGGTTAGGGTTCAGGTACAGGTTAGGGTCAGGTTTAGACCTACAGTTAGTGTTAGGTTCATTATAAGTTTCAGGGTTAGGATTAGGGTTTGGGTTATGGTTAGAGCTAGAATGAGGGCTAGAGTTAGGACTAATAATAGGGTTAGGATTTGGGTTAGGCTATGGTTTAGGGTTAGGACTAGGGTTAGCATTAGGTTTATGGTTTGGCTTAAGGTAACAAATAGGATAAGAATTAGGGTTAGGGAAGGGTTAGGGACTGGCTTATGGCTAGGGTTAATGTTAGGGTTAAAGCTAGGGTTAGCACTCAGATTAGGGACAGGTTTTGGGTTAGGTGTGGGCTAGTGTTAGGGCTACAGCTAATGTACGAGCTAGGGTTATGAATAGGGCCAATTTTTGTGTTCGTGTTATGGCTAGGCCAAGTGTTAGGGTTAGGGTTAGTGTTAGCGTGATGTTTAGAGCTAGAGTTAGTGTTAGGGTCAGGATCAGTGTTCAGGTTAGATTTAGCTTTAGGGTTAAAACCAGAATTATAACTAGGGTTATGTCTAAGGATAGGGTTAGTGTTTGGGTTAGGTTAAAGTTTATTATTAAGGCTAGGGCTAGGTTTTTGTTTATGTCTAGGGCTAGAGATATGGCTAGATTTAGAATTAGGTTTAGGTCTAGGGCTAGTGTTAGGGTTAGGTTTAGGAATAGGTTTATTTCTTTGCTAGTGTTAGGGTTCAGTATAGGGTTCGGGTCAGGTTTAGACCTACAGTTACCATTAGAGTCAGAATAAGTGTCAGGTTTGAGTGATGTTTAGAGCTAGAATGAGAGCTAGGGTTAGTACTAATAATAGGATTATGGTTAGGACTAGGGTTAGCATTAGGGTTAGCGTTGGCTTAGGGTAAGGGATAGGTTTAGACCTAAGTTTAGGGCTAAATTTTGGGTTGGGTTAGGGCAAGTGTTAGGATTAGGTTTTATTGTTAAAGCTAGGGCTAGGTTTCAGATTAGGGCTCAATTTTGGTTAGAGTTCAGCCTAGAATTAGAGTTACAGCCAATGTTTGCAGTAGAGTTACGATTCGTGTTAGTTATAAAATTGCGGTTAGTAATAGGTCTAGTTTTAGGGTTACGTTTAACATTAGGGTGATGTTTAGAACTAGGGTTAGTATTAGGGTCAAAATTAAAGTCAGGGGTAGTTTTAGGGTTAGGATTTGGACTCAGGTTAGGGATAGGGGTAGGGCTAGGTGTAGAGTTAGGTTTTGGTTTAGGTTAAGCTTCAAAGTTAGGGCTATGGCTTGGTTTGGTTTTAGGGCTAGGGCTATGGTAAAGGCTAGTTTTAAATTAGCTTAAGGTTTAGTACTAGTGTTAGGGTTAGGTTTAGTCTTATGTTTAGAGTTAGATTTAGAGTTAGCATTCAATCTAGGGTTAGATCTAGGGCTAAGGTTATGGCTAGTGTTAGTTCTACGTTTATGGCTAGGATTAGGGTTATGATAAAAATAGGGTTAGAACTAGGGCTAGGGCTAGGGCGAGAGTGAGAGTTAGTCTTAGGGCTAGGCTTAGGGTTTAGTTAGGTATAGGGCTTTATTAGGGCTAGGAATAGGGCTAGGTTTATGTTTATGTTTAGGCCTAGGTTTAGGTTTGGGCTTAGGGTTAGGTTTAGTGTAAATGATGGGGTTAGAGCTAGGTTTAGGGCTAGGATGAAGGTTAGAACTGGGGTTAGGGCTAGGGTTTACTTAGAGTTATGATTAAGACTAGGTTAAGGGTAGGTTGAGGGCTAGGGTTTGTGTTTTGGTTAGGGCTAGGATTAGTGTTAGGGCAAATATCAGTTCTATTGTTACAGTTAGGGATAGTTTTAGGGTTAGGTTTATGGTTATGTTTAGTGAAAAGGTTAGATTTAGGATAAAGGTCAAATTTAGAGCTAGGCTTATTATTAGGTTCAGGGTCATGTTTAGGGTTTTGTTTAGGTTAGGGTCTAGGGTTAGGGCTCAAATTAGCATTAGGGTTTGGGTTAGGGTAATGATAGGGTTAGGTTTAGGGTTCCAGTTAGGTTTAGCATAATGGATAGGGTTACATTTAGGCATAGGGTTAAATTTAGGCCTAGGGCTAGCATTAGAATTAGCGCTATGTTTAGGGTATTTGATAGAGTTAGAGCAAAGATTAGTGCTACAGTTATTGATAGGATTAGAGCTAGGTTAGGGTTAGGGTTAGAGCTATGGTTTGTGTTAAGTTTAGGGCTAGGATTACAGCTAGGTCAAATGTCAAGTCTATGGTTACATTAGGAAGAGTTTAGGGTTAGGTTTATGGCTAGGTCTAGTATAAGGGTTAGGTTTAGGGGTAGGGTCAGGGTTAGAGCTATGTATATTATTACGGGAAGGGTCAGAGTTAGCTTTTGGATTAGGTTAATTTTAGGATTAAGGCTCAAATTAGCAATAGGGTTAGGGTTAGGGTAATGATAGGGTTAGATTTAGGGTTCAGGTTAGGTTTAGGTTAATGAATAAATTTAGGGTTAGCGATAAGGTTAGGTTTAGGCCTAGGTTACCATTAGGGTTATGGTTATGGTTATGGTAATGTATAGGGTTAGAGCTAGTGATAAGGCTAGGGTTTTGGTTAGGATTCTGACTAGGGTTAGGGTAAGGTTAAGGCTAGGTTTTGGTTTTTGTTAGGGCTAGGGTTAGGGCTATGGCTAATGTATGAACTAGTGTTACAATTAGTGCTAGTTTTAGA
>NW_026007205.1:0-6732 GCF_001458135.2 Marmota marmota marmota
CCCTAAAACTAATGCTAACACTAGACCTAGCTGAAACCCTAACCCTAAAACTAACCCTAATCGTAATCCTAGTTCTTACATTGGCCTTAGCCAAACCCTAGCCTCTAACACAAAAATAGTCCTAATACAAGCCCTAATACTAGATTTAACCCTAACCCTAAAACTAGCCCTAAATCTAACCCTAATCCTAGCCCTAACCGTAGCTCTAATCAGATCCATTACCCTAAGCCAAACCCTATCCATAATGCTAACTCTAGTCCTAATCCTAATCCTTAGCCAACCACAAACAATAACTCTATTACTAGTCCTAACACTAGCCCTCATTCTCTATCTAACCCTAACCCAAAACCTCACCCTGACCATCACCCTTATTCTGACCCTAACAATAATTATAGGTCTAAACCTTACCCTAAACTGAAACTGAAACTACCCCTACAGGTAAACTTATACCTAAACCTAACCTTAACACTACCCTAGACCTAAACCTAATCCTAAATCTAGCTATTACTCTAGCCCTTGACCTAAACAAAAACTTAGTCCTAGCCCTAACACTAACCCTTAACCTAAACCAAACACTAACACTAACACTAGTCCTAGTCTGGCTTTCACCCTAATCCTAACTTTAACCTGAACACTGGCCCTGACACTAACATTAAACCTAGCTCTAAACCTGACCCTCACCCAAAATCTAAACCTAACAATAAACCTAGCAGTAACCCTAACCCTAAAACTAGCTCTAATCAGAACAATAGATCTTACATTAAATATAGCGTTAACCCTAGGCCTAAAAATAACAAATAACTTAAATAACCCTAACCCTAATTGAGGCCTAAACCTACCCTAAGCATAACCCTCACCCTAACCCTAACCCTAGTCCTAACCCTAACCCTAACCATCACCTTAGTCCTACCCCTAGCTCAAAGACTAACCCTTAGCCTATACATAACCCTCGCACTATCGCTAACCATAAGTCTAACCATAGCCCTAATCCTAACATTAACCCTAGACCTAACACTAGCTCTAACCCTAGGCATTACCCTAAATATAACTGTATCCCTAATGATAACCCAATCCATAACCCTAATTGAAACCCTAACCCAAATCATAAACCTAACCCTAGACCTATCCCTAAACCTAAACCTTGTCATAGCCTTAACCCTAACTCAAACCCTAACTTTTCCCTTAAATCCAACAGTAAACCTAGCCCTAAAACTAAACTTAAACCTAAACCTAATATTAACCATAAAGCTAACCTTACATCTAATCCAATCTATTATCCTAAACCTGATCCTAACCCCAATGAAAACCCTAGCCCTAATTCTAAACCTAACCCTGACCATAACACTAAACCTAACCCTCTTCCTAGACCTAACCCTAGCTCAAAACCTAACCTTTACCCCAAATCTAACCCTAACCCTACCCTAAGCTAGGGTTACTAGCCCTAACCCAAAACCTAACCTAACTCTAGCCCTAATCTTAACCTAACCCTAGCCATAACCATAGCTCTAACCCTATATATTATCCTTATGAAAACCCTAATTCTAAAGCTAATCCTAGGCTTAACCATAACCTTTGTGCTAACCCTAAAGCTCTCCATTGCTGTAAACCTAACCCTGAAACCTAAACCTAACCCAATCAATTACCCTAACCCTAACCCTAATGCTCATTTGAGCCCTATCCCTGAACCATAACCTAAAACAAACCCTAACACTGCTCCTGACCCTAAAAATACACCTAGTTCTAAACCTGACCCTTACCCTAAGCCTAACACTTACACAAAACTTAGACAAAAACCAACCCTAAATCTACCCCTAAGTGTAACACTAGACCTGACATTAGCCCTAGCCCTAATTCTAGACCTAACCCTACAACAAACCCTAGCCCTCATCCTAGCCCTTAACCTAGCCTTAGTCACAACCCTAACCCTATCCCTAGCCCTATCCCTAATTCTAACCCTCACCCTACCTCTAAACCTAGCTATAACACAATACCTTACCCTAAAATTAACTATAACCCTAGCCCTAACACTAGGCCTAAGCTGAACACTAACCCTAGCCCTAATCCTAGCCCTAACTTAGCCCTATCCCTAAAACTAACCAAAACCCTAGGCCTAAGACTAACTCTAACTCTCACCCTAGTCCTACCCTAGTTCTAACCCTATTGTTACCGCAACCATAACCCTAGCCCTAACCCTTGCCCTATAGTTAGACCTAGCCCTAATCCTAGATCTAACACTAAATCAAATTCTAACCCTAACCCAAAGCCTCAGCCTAACACTAAAACTAGCCCTAACCCTAATGCTAATCTTATTACTAGTCCAAACCCTAAATCTAGGACTAAAAGCAAACTGAGCAACAGCCCTAACCCTAAACCTTAACTTAAACCAAACCTTAACACTACACCTAGACGTAACCCTAGCCCTAATACAAGTCCTAACCCTAACTTTAAAACTTACCCTGACCCTGACTCATATCCTAACACTTATCCTAG
The DNA here is from genome assembly GCF_001458135.2 of Marmota marmota marmota. Taxonomy (NCBI): domain Eukaryota; kingdom Metazoa; phylum Chordata; class Mammalia; order Rodentia; family Sciuridae; genus Marmota; species Marmota marmota. The sequence goes on from NW_026007205.1 coordinate 2,491, forward strand.
CTCTAAAGACCACCCTAAACTTAAAGCAAATCCCAACAGTAACTCTAGCCCTAATTCAAGTCATAACCCTAACGTTAAAGATAACCCTGACCCTGACTGATATCCTAACAGTCACCATAGCTCTAAACACAGCCCTCACCTTAAACTGAACACTAACAGTAACCCTAGCCCTTATTTGAGTCGTAACCCTAACCCTAAAACTAACCCTGATGCTGACTCATATCCTAATAATTATCCTAGCTCTAAATGCTGCCCTAACCTTAAACCTAAACCTAACACTAGACCCACCCCTAACCCTAACCCTAAAACTAACCCTAAATGTAATCCTGGCTTTTACATTAGCCAATGCCCAAATCTAGCCCTAACCTTAACACAAAAACTAGCCCTAATCTGAGCTCTAAACATATGTTTAATCCTAACCCTAACCCTAACTCTAACTCTAGCATTAACCCTAGCTCTAAGACTCTCCCTTAACCTAAGAAAAACCCTAACCCTAATGGTAACCCAAGACCTATCTCTAATCCTTAGGCTAACCAAAACCCTAACCCTATTAATAGTCCTAACCCTAGCCCTCATTCTAGCTCTGACCCTATCCCAAACCCTATCAATAACCCTGACCCTTATTCTGACCCTAACACTAAACCTAGGTCTAAAACTGACCCTAACCCTAGACCAAACCCTAACCCTAGCCCTAGACCTAAACCAAATCCTAAATCTAGCCTTATCTCTAGCCCTAGACCTAAACATAAACCTAGCTCTAGCCCTAACAATAATCCTTAACCTAACTCAAACACTAACCCTAAACCTAGACCTAAACATAATCCTAATTCTGGCTGTAACCCTAACACTAACTCTAACCCAAACACTGACCCTGCCTTTAGAGTAAATCTATCTGTAAATCTGACCCTATCCCAAAATCTAAACCTAACACTAGACCTAGCCATAACCCTAACCCTATCACTAGCCCTCAACATAAATCTAGCTCTTACATTACCCATAGCCCTAACCCTAGGCCTAAACCCATGACACAAAACCTAAAGCTAATCCTAGGCCTAAATCAAGCCTTAAGCATAACCCTAGCCCTAACCCTAACCTAACAGTTGCCTTAGTCCTAATCCTAGCTCCAAGCCTAAATATTATTCTAAACATAAACCTACATCTATCCCTCAATCTAACCCTAACCCTACCCTAATCCTAACCTTAACCCTAGCCCTAAACCTAGCTCTCTACCTACCCATTACTCTAAACCTAAACCTAAACTTATTGATAATCCTAGGCTTAATGGTAAACCTAAACCTAACTGGAAAACTAACCATAGACCTAACCGTAAACCTCACACTTGCATAGACTTAACCTAACCTAACTCAAACCCTAACCCTTACTATAAACCTAAACATAACCATAGCCCTAACTCTAAGCCTAAACCTCAATCTAACATTAAACATAGCCCTAAATCTATATCTAATCGTATACATTACCCTAACCCTAACCCGATCCCTAATGATGTCACTAGCATTAATCCTAACCCTAACCCTATGAGTACTATAATCTTATCCCTAGAAGTAACCCTAAACCTAACCCTCTCCCTAGCCCTAACCCTAGCTCAAAACCTAACCCTTTTGCTAAACATAAACCTAAGCCTAACCCTAGTTTTAACCCTAACCCTAATTCAAGACCTGTTCCTAACCATAAACCTAGCCCTAAACTTAGCTCTAATTCTATCCATTATACTAAACATAACCCTTACCCTAATGCGAACCCTAGGCCTAACCTTAACCATATCACTAACCCTAACCCTAAAATTACAAAAAACCTAATGTAAACTCTAAACCAAACCCTATCATTACCCTAACCCATACACTAGTGCTAATTCAAGCCCTAAACCCAAACCCTAACCTCAAACAAACTGTAACACTGACTCTGACCCTAATAAATCTCCTAACTCTAAAGCTGACTTTTACACTAAACCTAACCTTTAAACTAGACCTAGCCATAACTCTAATTCTAAAACTATCCCCAACCATAATCTTAGACTTGACATTAGCCATAGCCCTAATCCTAGCCCTAAACCTAAAACACAAGCCCAGCCCTTATCCTAGCCCTAAACCTAGCCTTAATCCTATCACTAAACCTAACTTTAGGCCTAAACCCAAAACTAAACCTAGACCTAATCTTAGCACTAATTTAGTCCTATTCCTAACCCTAGCACTAACCCTAGCCCTAAGACTAAATCTAACTCTTACCCTAGCTTTATCCCTAGTTCTAACCCCATCCCTTACTGGAACCCTAATCCTAGCCCTAACCCTAGCCTTAACCCTACCTCTATCATTAGTTCTAGCCCTAACCTAGATCTAATTTTAACTCTAAATCAAACCCTAACCCTAAGTCTAACCCTAACCCTAACCCTAATTCTAAATCTAACTTTAACACTAGCCCTAAAACAAAACCGAGCCATAGCCCTAACCCTAACACTTAACCTAAACCAAACCCTAACCCTAAACCTAACCATAGCTTTAATTCTAGTTTTAGTCTGAAAACTACAACACTGACCATGACTCTGACCATAATACTAACCCTAGTCTAAACATCACCCTAACCCTAACCCTAAACTTAACACTAGATCTACCACTAACCCTAACCCTAAATTTAACCCTAATTGTCACCCTGGTACTTACATGAGCCTTACCCCAAACCCTACCATTATGTTAACCCTAAACCAAGCCCAAATCCAGCCCTAAACCGAGTTTTAACCGTAAACCTAATCCTAAACCTAGCCCTAATCAAAATCATAACCCTAGCCCTAACCCTATCTCTAACTCTATTCATTGACATAACCACAACCCTAGGAGTAAACCTAACCCTATCCCTAATTCTAAACCTATGCATTATTCTAAATCAAACCTAAACCCTAAACCTCACCCTATCATTACACTAACACTAACCATAACACTAATTCAAGCCCTAACTCTAAACCTTAACCTATCCCAAACTTCTAACCCAGAACTTGACCCTAATAATACCCCTAAACCTAACCCTAACCCTACACCTAACCCTTACATTACATGTAGCCATAAATCTAACCCTAAAATTATCTTTAACCATAAACCTAGATCTGATATTAGCTCTAGTTCTAATCCTAGCCTTAACACTAAAATAAACCATAGCCATCATCCTAGCCTGAAACCTAGCCTTAATCATAATCCTAACCATAACCATAGCCCTAACCCTAATTCTAACCCTCACCCTATCTCTAAACCTAGCTATAATGCCATCCCTTATCATAAACTTAACCGTAACCGTAACCCTAACACTAGGCCTAAGGTGAACACTAACCCTAGCCATAATTCTAGCCCTAATTTAACCCTATCCCTAACCCTAACCTTAACCCTAGCCCTAAGACTAACTCTAACTCTCAAAGTAGCCCTATCCCTACTTCTAACCCTATCCATTACTGTAATCCTAACCCTAGCCCTATCCCTAGCCCTAAACCTAGCCATAACCATTGTTTAATCTTTTTTCCTAATCATAAGCCTGGATCTAACCCTAATTCTAAATCTAACCCTAAACCTAAGCCTAAGCCTAACATTTACACTAGCCCTATCCCTAACAGTAATCATAAAACTAGCCCTATCCCTAATCTTTGCAGTAAAACAAACCCAAGCAATAGCCCTAACCCTAAACCTTAACCTAAACCAAACCTTAACACTACACCTAGTCCTAACCCTAGCCCTAATTCGAGACTTAATCTTAACCTTAATACTAACCCTAACTCTGACTCATATCCCAACACTCCCCCTAGCTCTAAACACCACACTAACCCTGAATCAAACCCTTACAGTAACCCTAGCCTTAATTCGAGTCCTAACCCTAACCCTAAAAGTAAACCTGACCCTGACTATTAACCTACCACTAACACAGCTCTAAATTGCACCCTAACCTTAAACCTAATCATAGCACTAGAGGTTTATCCCCTAAACATCACCCTAAAACTAATCCTAAAAACCATAGTTCTTACATTAGTCATTGCTCGAACCCTAGCCTTAACCCTAACACAAAAACTAGCCCTAATCCGATCCCTAAACCTAGCTTTAATCCTAACCCTAGCCCTAATCCTAGCTCTAACCCTATCACTTACCCTATGCCAAACGCTAAACCTAATGCTAACCCTAATTGTAATCCTAACCCTAATCCTTAACCTAACCCAAACCCTAACCCTAGTCCTCATTCTAGCTCTAACCATAA
>NW_026007205.1:15889-55746 GCF_001458135.2 Marmota marmota marmota
GTTAGGGTTAGGGGAATGTTAATAATTAAGTTTAGGGTTAGGGTTAGTGTAATAAATACGGTTAGATGTAGGTTTAGGGTTAGGGACAGGGCTAGATTTAAGTTTAAGGATAGGGTTAGGTCTATGGTTATGTTTAGGTTTATGGTAAGGGTTAGGGTTCGATCTATGGTTAGGACTATAGTGAGTATTATTTTAGGGTTAGGTCTAGGGTTAGTTTTCTGTTTAGGGTTAGGATTATGGTTAGGGTTAAGGCTAGGGTTACAATTAAGATTAGGGTTAGGGTAATGGGTAGGTTTAGAGCTAGGGTTAGGGCTAGGGTTAAGGTTAGGATTAGGAGTAGGTGTAGGGTTACATTCAGGGATAGTTCTAGGTTTATGTTTACAGTAAGGGTTAGATTTTGAGATAGGGTTAGGACTAAGGTGAGGGTTAGGTTTGGGTTAGGGCTATGGTTAGGGTTAGGGTTATGCTTAGGGCTAGGTTAAGGCCTAGGATTAGCTCTATGTTTTGCGTTAGCTTTAGGCCTAGGGTTAAAGCTGTGGGTAACGTAAGAACTAGGATTATGATTAGGGATAGTTTTAGGGTTAGGGTTATGCCAAGATCTAGTGTTAGGTTTAGATTTTCAGTTAGTGTCAGGTTTAGAAGTAGGTTTACTGTTAAAGGCAGAGTCAGTGTTTGGGTTAGAATTCAAGTTAGGGTTACAGCCAGAATTAGGAGTAGGTTTAGGTCTAGGGGTAGGGTTATTGTTTTTGTTAGAATAAGGGTTATTGTTAGGCCTAGGACTAGGTTTTTGTTTAGGTCTAAAGCAAGATATAAGGCTAGATTTAGGATTAGGTTTAGTTCCATGGCTAGTGCTAGCTTTTAGTCTAGTGTTAGGGTCAGGTTTAGAACTAGGGTTTGTGTTAGGGTCAGGATAAGGGTCAATGTTAGCGTTCAGGTTTGAGATAGGATTAGAGCTAGAATGAGGGCTAGGATCAGAACTATTAGTAAGGTTAGGATTTGGGTTAGCCTAAGGAGTATGCATAGGTCTAGGGCTACCATTAGGGTTAGGGTTATTCATAGAGTAAGTGATAGCCTTAGAGCTAGGGTTAGGGCTAGAGTTCTGGTTAGGGTTAAATCTAGGTTTAGGGCTCAGATTAGGGTTAGTTTTTGGGTTAGGATTTGGGCTAATGATAAAGAAATCGCTAATGTAAGAACTAGGGTTACAATGAGGGTTAGTTTTACGGTTAGGGTTAGGGGTAGGTCTAGTGTTAGGGTTAGGTTAAGATTAGGATGATATTTAGAGCTAGGGTTAGTGTTAGGATATGAGTCAGGGTCAGGATTATGGTTAGGACTCGAATTAGGAATATGTTTACATTTAGATTCCAGTTTAAGATTAGGAGGGTGTTTAGAGCTAGGGTGAGCATTAGGATATGAGTCAGGGCCAGGGTTAGATTTAAGGTTAGGGTTAGGACTCGAATTAAGGCTATGGTTAGGTCGAGGTTTAGTGTTAAGTTTTGGTTGAAGTTAAGGTTAATGATTAGGGCTATTGTTCAGTTAGTTTTAGTGCTAGTGTTAGGGTTAGGGCTAGTTTTACGATTAGCATTAGGGTTAGGGCTAGTTTTAGTGTTTGGCTTAGGCCTACGGTTAGGGTTAGATTTGAAGGTAGGGTTAGATATAGGGTTAGGGCTAGGACTAAGGATAGGGCAAGGGTTAGGGCTAGGGTTAGGGTTATGGTAATGGATAGGCTTAGAACTAGGGATAGGGATAGTGTGAGAGTTAGAGTTAGTGTTAGGGCTAGGGTTAGGGTTAGGTTTAGGTATAAGTTAGCGGTATGGCCAGTGTTAAGGTTTGCTCTAGGTTTAGGGTCAGTTTTAGACCTAGGGTTTGTGTTAGGGTCAGAATAACAGTCAGGGTTAGAGAAAGAGTTTGGGATAGGATTAGAGGTAGAATGAGGGTTAGGGTCAGGACTATTAATAGGGTTAGAATTTTGGTTAGCCTAAGGATTAGGGATAGGTCTAGGTTTACCATTAGGGTTAGGGTTTCACTTAGGGTAAGGGATAGGTTTAGAGCTAGGGTTAGGGCTAGAGTTAGGGTAGGGTTAAGGTTAAAGTTAGGTTTAGGGTTCAGATTAGGGCTAGTTTGTGTTAGGGTTAGGACTAGGGTTAGTGCAATCACTAATATAAGAACTAGGGTTACAATTAGGGTTAGTTTTAGGGTTAGGGTTAGAGGTAGGTGTAGTTTTAGCTTTAGGGTTAAGTTTAAGTTTAGGATGATATTTAGAGCTAGGGTTAGTTTTAGGATATGAGTCAGGGTCAGGGTTATGGTTAGGACTCAAATAAGGGCAAGGGTCACTGTTAAGTTTTGGTTTATATTTAGGATGGTGTTTGAAGCTAGGGTGAGTTTAGCATATGAGCCAGTGTCAGGTATACTTATAAGGTTTGGGTTAGGACTCGAATTAAGGCTATGGTTAGGTCTAGGTGTAGTGTTAAGGTTTGGTTTAAGTTGGATTTAGAGTTAGGACTATTGCTTGTTTTTGTTTTACTGCTGGTGGAAGGGTTAGGTCTAGTTTTATGAATAGCATTAGGATTAGGTTTAGTGTTAGTGTGAGGCTTAGGTTTAGGCTTAGGACTAGGACTAAGGATTGGGCAAGGGGTAGGGCTAGGTTAGGGTTATGGTAAAGGCTAGGATTAGAACTAGTGATAGGGCTAGTGTGAGAATTATTTTAGTCTTAGGGCTAAGGTTAGGGTTAGGGTTAGGGATAGAGCTAAATTAGGGCTAGGATTAGGTCTATGATTAGTGTTCAGCTTAAGCATAGAATTAGGGTTAGATTTAGGATTTATTTTAGGGTAAGGGATGGTGTTATGCTAGTTTTAGAGGTAGGGTGATGTTTAGAATAAGGGTTAGGATTAGGGTTATGATTAAGGCTAGGTTTAGGGCTAGGATGAGGGCTAGGGTTTGTTTTAGGATTAGGGCTAGGATTAGGAGTATGTCTAATTTCAAGTCTAGAATTATGTTTAAAGATAGTTTTAGGGTTCGGATTATGGGTACGTCTAGTGTAAAGTTTAGGTTTATGATTATGGTCAGGTTTAGGGCAAGGGGTATTATTAAGGTGAAGGTCAAGGTTAGGGTTTTAAATAGGTTAAGGCTTAAAATTTTGGGTTGAATAAGCATTAGGGTAAGGGTTTGAGTAATGATAGGCTTAGAATTAGGGTTCATGTTAGGTTTAGGGAAATGGATAGGGATAGGATTAGAGATAGTGTTAGGTTTAGGCCTAGGGTTAGTATTAGGGTTAGGGTTATTGTTATGGTAATGTATAGGGTTAGGGCTAGGGTTATGGTTATGAATAGGGCTAGGGCTAGGGTTAGGGTTAGGGTTAAAGCTCAGGTTAGGTCTAGGATTTGGGTTAAGTTAGTGATAGGGTTAGGATTATGACTAATGTAACTACAAGGGTTACGATTAGGGCTAATTTTAGGGTTAAGATTAGGTCTAGGTTTAGTGTTAGTGTTAGTGTTAGGATTATGGTGATGTTTAGAGCTAGGATTAGTGTTAGTGTCAGAGTCAGTGTCAGGTTTAGTTTTAGGGTTCAGCTTAAAACTTGAATTAGGGCTAGGGTTAGGGGTATGTGTATGGTTAGGGTTTGGTTTAGTTTAAGGGTTAAGGATAAAGCCTATGGCCTGGTTGTTTTTATAGAGCTAGGGCTAGGATTAGTGCTAGTTTTAGGTTTAGTGTTAGGGTTAGGGCTAGTGTTAGGTTTATGCTTAGTCTTCGGGTTATGGTTAGATTTAGAGATAGATTATGATCTATGCTTGGGCTATGGATAGGGCAAAGTTTAGGACTAAATTTAGGGCTAGGGTTAGGGTTACATTAAGGGATAGGGTTAGAACTTGTGATAGGGCTAGTGTGAGAGTTATATTATTCTTAGATCTAGGGTTATGGTTAGGTTTAAAGATAGTGTGAAATCATCGCTAAGATTAGGGCTAGGGTTTGTATTGGGGTTAGAGCTAGGGTTAGGGCTAGGGTTAAGATTAATCTAGATTTAGGGCTAGGATAAGAGCTGGGGTTTTTGTTAGGGTTAGGGCTAGGATTAGGGCTAGGGCTAATGTCAGGTGTGGTGTTTCGGTTGAGGAGAGGACAGTTTAGGATTAGGTTTATGGCTAGGTCTAGTGTAAGGGTTAGGTTTAGGGATAAGGGTCAGGTTTAGATCTAGGGGAATTATTAGGGTCAGGATCAGGTTAGAGTGGTTGAGGTTAGGGTTTAGTGTTAGGGCTCAAATAAGCATTAGGCACGGTTAGGGTAATGGTAGGGTTTTTTTTTTTTTTTAGGGTTCAGGTTAGGTTTACGGTAATTGATAGGGTTAGGTTTAGTGATAGGGTTTGTGTTAGGCCTAGGGTTATCATCAGGGTAAGGGTAATGGTTAGGATAATGGATAGGGTTAGAACTAAGGTTATGTTTAGGAATAGGTCTTGAGTTAGGGTTAGGGTTAGAACTACGGTTACTGTTAGGGTTATGTTTAGCATAAGAGCTAGGGTTAGGGCTAGGGCGAGGGTTAGGTTTAGAGTTAGGTCTAGGGATAAGTTTAGAGTATGGATAGGGTTAGGGTTGGATTAGGGCTAGCATCATCATTAGGGGTAGGGTTAGGTTTAGAGTAAAGGATACGGTAGGATGTAGGCATAGGGTCATGGTTAGTGTTAGATTGAGGTATAGGGTTAGGGCTATGGTTATGTTTAGGTTTAGGGTAAGGGTTAGGGTTTGAGCTATGTTTAGGACTATAACGAGTATTAGTTTAGCGTTAGGTTAGGGTTTGAGCTATGGTTAGGTCTATGGTGAGTGTGAGGTTTAGGGTTTGGTCTAGTGTTAGTTTTCTGGTTAGGTTTAGGGTTAGGGTTAGGCCTAGGGTTATCAATAGGTTTAGGTTTAGTTTTAGGGTAATGGGTAGTTTTAGAGCTAGGTTTAGTGCTAGGGTTAAGTTTAGGATTAGGGCTAGTGTTAGGGGTATATTTAGGGATAGGTGTAGGTTTATGTTTAGGATAAGGTTTAGGCTTTGAGCTAGGATTAGAACTAATCAAGTGTTTGGGTTAGAGTTAAAGTTAGGGTTACAGCCAGAATTAGAACTAGGTTTAAGTCTAGGGGTAAGGTTAGTGCTTGTGTTCGATTAAGCGTTACTTTAAGGGCTAGGGATAGATTTTTGTTTGGGTCTAGGACTAGAGTTAAGTCTAGATTTAGGATTTGGTTTATGTCTAGGGCTAGTCTTAGGGTTTGGTCTAAAGTTAGAGCCATGTTTAGAATTAGGATTAGTGTTAGGGTCAAAAAATGGTCAGAGTTAACATTAGGGTTTGGAATAGGGTTAGAGTTATAGTGAGGGTAGGGTTATGACTATTAATAGGGTTAGGGTTTGGGTTAGCTTAAGGATTAGGGATAGGTCTAGGGTTACAATTAGGGTTAGGGTTTCACTTTGGGTAAGGGATACGCTTAGAGCTAGGTTTAGGGCTAGAGTTAGGGTTTGGGTTTTGGTTAAATCTAGGTTTAGGGCTCAGATTAGGGCTAAATTTTGTGTTAGGGTTAGGGCTTATGTTATGGCAATGGAAAATGTAAGAACTAGGGTTACATTTAGGGTTAGGGGTAGGGGTAGGTCTAGTGTTAGGGTTAGGTTTAATGTTAGGATGATATTTATAGCTAGGTTAGTATTAGGATATGATTCAGAGACAGTGTTAGTTTTAGGGTTAAGGTTAGGACTCAAATAAGGGCTAGAGTTACTCTGAGGGTTCAGTTTAAGAAGAGGGCAGTGTTTAGAGCTAGGGTGACTGTTAGGATATGAGTCAGCATCAGGGTTAGTTTTAAGGTTAGGGTTATGACTCGATTTAAGGCTAGGGTTACTGTTAGGGTTCAGTTCAAGTTTAGGGTGGTGTTTAGACCTAGGGTGAGTGTTAGGATATTATTCAGGGTCAGAGTTAGTTTAAGGTTATGGTTAGGACTCGAATTAGGGCTAGGATTAGGTCTAGGTGTAGTGTTAGGTTTTGATTTATGTTAAAGTTTAAGGTTAGGAGTATTGCTCAGTTTTTTTTTTTTTTTTTTTTGAGAGAGAGAGAGAATTTTTAAATATTTTTTTTTTATTTTTTTTAGTTTTTGGTGGACACAACATCTTTTTTTTTCTTAATTATATTTTTATTGTTGCTGAGTATCAACCCAGCATCCCGCACATGCCAGGTGAATGCGCTACCTCTTGAGCCACATCCTCAGCCTCTATTCCTCAGCTTTGTTTTAGTCCTAGGTTATATGATTAGTGTTAGTGTCAGGTCTAGTGTTTGTGTTAGGCTTAGGCTGAGGGTTATGTTAAGACTTGGAGTTAGGGTTATATCTATGGTTAGGGCTAGGTCTAATGATAGGGCAAGGGTTAGGACTAGGTTTAGGGTTATGGTAAATGATAGGGATAGAACTAGAGAAAAGGCTAGGGTGAGAGTTAGAGTTAGTCTTAGGGCTAGGGTTATGGTTAGTTTTATGATCGAGCTAAATCAGGGCAAGGATTAGAACTAGGGTTAATGTTCAGCTTAGGCCTAGCATTAGGACTAGGCTTAGGGTTAAGTTTAGGGTAAGGGATGTGCTATAGCTAGGTTTGGAGGTAGAGTGAGGGTTAGAATTAGGATTAGGGCTAGGGTTAGGGTTACAGTTATGATTAAGGCTAGATTTAGGGCTAGGATGAGGGCAAATGTTTGTTGTAGGGTTAGGTCTAGAATTAGGGCTAGGGATAATGTCAGGTATAGTGTTACAGTTAGGAGTACATTTGGGATTAGGTCTATGTCTTAGTCTAGTGTAAGTGTTAAGTTTAGGGTAAGGGTCAGTTTTAGAGCTAGGGGTATTTTTAGGTTCAGGTTCAGAGTTCACAGTTTGTATTAGGTTAAGATTTAGGGATAGGGCTCAAAAGAGCATAAGGGTTAGAGTTAGGTTTAGGGTAATGAATAGGGTTAGGTTTAGGATTCAGTGTAGGTTTAGGGTAATGGAGAGATTTAGGGTTTGCAATAGAGTTAGGGTTAGGCCTAGGGTTAGCATTAGGAATAGGGTTATCATAAGGGTAATGTATAGGGTTAGGGTTAGGTTTAGGGTTATTGTTAGGGATAAGGCTAGGGTTATGTTTAGGCCAAAGTTTAGGCTTTGAGCTATGCTTAGGTCTAAGGTGAGGGTTAGGCTTAGGGTTAGGGCTAGGTTTAGGGTTACGGTTATGCTTACGGTAGTTTTAGGCCTTAGATTAGGGCTAGGTTTTGTGTTAGGTTTAGGTCTAGGGTTAGTGCTATGGGTAATGTAAGATCTAGGGTTCTAATTAGGGATAGTTTTAGGGTTAGGGATATGGCTAGGTCTAGTGTTAGGTTTAGATTTTGGTTTAGAGTCAGTTTTAGAGCTAGGTTTAGTGTTAATGTCAGGGTCAGTGTTCAAATTAGAGTTAGGATGAAAGCCAAAATCAGGAGTAGGGTTAGGGCTAAGGGTAGTGTTATTGTTTGTTTTAGGATAAGTGTTATTGTTAGGGCTAGTACTGTTTTTGTTTAGGTCTAGGGCTAGAGTTATCACTAGATTTAGGATTATGTTTAGTGTTAGGGTTAGGTTTAGGTAAAAGTTTACTGGTAGGGCTAGTTTCAGGGTTCAGTTTGGGGTTAGGGTCAGGTTTAGACCTATAATTAGTGTTATGGTCAGAATAAGGGTGAAGGTTACGGTTAGGTTTTGGGTTAGGTTTAGAGCTAGAATGAGGGCTAAGGTTTGGACTAGTAATAGGTTTAGTATTTGATTTAGGCTAAGGATTACAATTAGGACTAGGGTTAGCATTATGGATAGGGTTTGGCTTAGGATAAGGGATAGGGTTACAGCTAGGATTAGAGCTAGGGTTAGGGTTAGGTTCAGGGCTAGGGCTAGGGTTAGGGTTAAATCTAGTTTTAGGGCTCAGATTCGGGCTATTTTTGTTTTGGGGTTAGGGATAGGGTTAGGATTATGGCTAATGTAAGAACTACGGTTATTATTACGGTTAGTTTTAGGGTTAGGGTTTGGGCTAGGAATGGTGTTAGCATTTGCTTTATGGTTAGGGTGATATATAGAGCTAGGTTTAGTGTTTGGATATGAGTCAGAATAAGGGTTAGTTTTAGTCCTAGGACTCAAATTTGAGTAGGGTTATGGCTAGTTGTAGGGTTAGGGTTTGGTTTAGGTTAGGTTTAAGGTTAGGATAATGGCTCAGTTTTGTTTAGGGCTAGGGCTAGGTTTATGGTTAGTTTTATGATTAGCGATAGTGTTCAGCTAGTGGTAGGATGAGATTTAGGCTTAAGGTTAGGGTTAAATTTAGAGTTATAGATTGATGTAAGGTTAGGGCTAATGTTAGGGCTAGAGTTAGGGTTATGGTATTGGACAGGTTTAGAAATAGAAATAGGGCTAGGTTGAGAGTTAGAGTTATTTTTAGGACTAGAGTTAGGGATTTGCTTAGGATTAGGGCTAAATTAGGGCTAGATTAGCCCTAGGTTTAGTGTTAGGGTTAGACCCATGGTTAGGGCTAGAATTAGTGTTAGTGTTAGAGTTATGGTTAGTTTTAAGGGAAGGGATGAGGTTATTGGCTAGGTTCAGGGCTAGGGAGAGGGTTAAAATGAGGTATAGGAATAGGGTGAGTGTTCAGGTTAGGATTAAAGATAGGTTTAGGGCTAGGATGAGGGTTAGGGTTTGTGTTATGGTTAGAGCTAGAATTAGGGCTAGGGATAATGTCAGGTCTAGGGTTATAGTTAGGAATAGTGTTAAGGTTAGGTTTTTGGCTAGGTCTAGTGGAAAGTTAGGTTTAGGGTAAAGGTCAGGTTTAGAGCTAGGTGTATTATTATGGTCAGAGTCCAGTTTAGGGTTTGGTTTAGGATAAGGTTTAGGGTTAGGGCTCAAATTAGCATTAAGGTTAAGGTTAAGGCAATGGGTAGTGTTAGGTTTAGAGTTCAAGTTAGGTTTAGAGTAATAGATAGGGTTAGTGTTAGCAATAGGATTAGGGTTAGGCCTAGGGTTAGTGTTTGGGTTAGGTTTATGTTTAGAGTAAAGGATAGGGTTAGTGCTAGTGTTAGGGTTTGTGTTAACCTTAGGATTTTGGCTAGGTTTAGAGATAGGCCTAGGGTTAGTGTTAGTGTTAGGTTTAGGAGAAGTGTTAGGGTTTGAGCTAGGGTCAGGTCTAGGGTGAGGGTTAAGGTTAGAGTCAGGGCTATGGTTAGGGTTAGGGTTAGGGTTATGGCTTGGGTTAGCATTAGGGTAAGGGTTATGTTTAAGGTAATGGATAGAGTTTGTGCTAGGATTTGTGCTATAGTTACAGTTAGGATTAGGGCTAGGTTTAGGGTTATGTTGAGGGTTAGGGGTATTTTTACGTTTAGGTTAAGAATTAGAATTTTAGTAGGCTTAGGGCCAGAGCCAGGTTAGGGTTAAGGTTAATGCTGGAGATAAGTTTAGGGTTACGCTTAGGTCTAGATTTTGTGCTAGGTTTAGGGCTAGGTTGTTTGTGATGTTTAGGGCTAGTGTTGGGTGTATGGGTAATGTAAAGCTAGGGTTATGTTTATGGGTAGATTTAAGGCTCGTCTAGTTTTAGAGTTAGTTTTTCAGTTAGGATAGGTTTTAGAGCTAGGGTTTGTGTTAGGGTAAGAGTCTAGGGTTAAGTCTAGGGTTATGGTTAGGGATACATTTAGGGTTATGTTTATGGTTAGGTCTAGTGTAAGGGTTAGATTTAAGGTAAGGGTTAAGTTGAGAGCTAGATGTATTATTAAGGTCAGGGTATGGTTTATGGTTCACTTTAGTTTAAGGTTTAGGTATATGACTTTAATTAGCATTAGGGTTAGAGTTAGGGTTAGGGTAATGAATAGGCTTAGGATTAGGGTACAGGTTAGTTTTAGGGTAATGGATAGGTTTAGGGATTGTGATAGGGTTAGGGTTAAGCCTAGTGTTAGAATTAGGGTTAGGATTATGGTTAGGGTAATGGATAGAATTAGAGCTAGGTTTAGGGCTAGGGTTATGGTTAGGATTAGGGTTAGGGTTAGGGTAGTGTATAGAATTAGAGGTATGGTTAGGGGTATGGTTAAGGTTAGGATTAGGGCTAGGGTTAAATTAGTGTTTGGGATAAAGCTAGGGTTATGTTTAGGGTAAAGGATAGGCCTTGAGCTAGGGTTAGGTGTAAGGGGAGGGTTAGGGTTTAGGTTGGGGCTAGGTTTAGTATAGGGTTACACTTAGGGCTAGGTTTAGGCCTAGGATTAGGGCTAGGTTTTGTGTTATTTTAGGCCTAGTGTTAGGGCCATGGGTAGTTAAGTGTTAGGGTTATGATTAGGGCTACTTTTAGGGTTAGGTTATGGCTAGGTGTAGTTTTAGGATTAGGTTTTGATTTAGGGGGAGCTTTGGAGCTAGGTTTATGTTAGGTTCAGGGTCAGTGTTCAGGTTAGAGTGAGTGTTGGGGTTAGTGCCAGAATTAGGACTAGGGTTAGTTCTAGAAGTAGGGTTAGTGTTTGTGTTATGTTAAGGGTGATTTTTAGGGCTAGGGCAAGGTTTTTGTTCAGGTCTTGGGCTAGATTCATGACTAGATTTAGGATTAGGTTTAGGTCTAGGACTAGTGTTAGATTTAGGTTTTGGTATAGGATTACTGGTAGGGCTAATATTATGGTTCAGGTTCGAGTTATTGTCAGGTTTAGACCTACAGTTAGTGTTAGGGTCAGTATAAGTTTCAGGGTTAGGATTAGGGTTTGATTTATGGTTACAGCTAGAATGAGGGCTAGGGTTAGGACTAGTAATAGGGTTAGTGTTTGGGTTAGGCTCTGGATTTGGGTTAGGACTAGGTTTAGCATTAGGTTTAGGGTTTGGCTTAAGGTAACAAATAGGATAAGAGCTAGGGTTAGGGAAGGGTTAGGGACTGGATTATGGCTAGGGTTAGTGTTAGGGTTAAATCTAAAGTTAGCGCTCAAATAAGGGCCAGGTTTTGGATTAGGTTAGGGCTAGTTATAGGGCTACAGCTAATGTACAAACTAGCGTTATGATTAGGGCCAGTTTTGGGGTTAGTGTTACAGCTAAGTCATGTGTTAGGATTAGGATTAGTGTTAATATGATGTTTAGTGCTAGAGTTAGTGTTAGGGTCAGGGTCAGTGTTCAGGTTAGAGTTAGCTTTATGATTAAAGCTAGAATTATCACTTGGGTTAGGTCTATGGGTAGGGTTAGTGTTTGGGGTTAAGGTTTATTATTAGGGCTAGGTTTTTGTTTATATCTAGGGCTAGAGATATGGCTAGATTTAGGATTATGTTTAGGTCTAGGGCTAGTGTTAGGGTTAGGTTTAGGAATAGGTTTATTCTAGTGCTAGTGTTAGGGTTCAGTATAGGGTTTGGATCCGGTTTAGACATACAGTTATCATAAGGGTCAGAAAAAGTGTCTGGTTTGAGTTATGGTTAGAGCTAGAATGAGGGCTAGGGTTAGTAGTAGATTTAGGGTTTGTCCAGTGTTCAGGTTAGTTTTTGGTTAGGATAAGGTTTAAAGCTAGGGTTTTAGTAAGGGTAAGTGTCTAGGGTTAAGTCTAGGTTTACAGTTAGGGATAGATTTAGGGTTATGTTTATGGTTAGGTCTACTGTAAGGTTTAGATTTAGGGTAAGGGTCAAGTTTAGAGCTAGATGTATTATTAAGGTCAGGGAATGGCTTATGGTTCAGTTTAGGTTAAGGTTTAGGTTTAGGGCTTTAATTAGATAGGGTTAGAGTTAACATTAGGGTAACGAATTGGCTTAGGATTAGTTTACAGGTTAGTTTTAGGGTAATGGATAGGTTTAGGGATTGTGATAGGATTAGGGTTAAGCCTAGGGTTATAATTAGGGTTAGGATTATGGTTAGGGTAATGGATAAGTTTAGAGCTAAGGTTAGGGCTAGGGTTATGGTTAGGATTAGGGCTAGGGTTAGGGTAGTGTATAGAATTAGAGCTATGGTTAGGGCTATGGTTTAGGTTAGGATTAGGGTTAGGGTTAGATTAGGGTTTGGGATAGGGATAGGATTATTTTTAGGGTAAAGGTTAGGCTTTGAGCTAGGGTTATTTCTAAGGGGAGTGTTAGGTTTGGGTTAGGGCTAGGGTTAGTTTAGTGTTACACTTAGGGCTAGATTTAGGCCTAGGATTAGGGCTAGGTTTTGTGTTAGTTTAGGCTTAGGGTTAGGACCGTGGGTAGTTAAGAGCTAGGGTTATGATTAGGGCTATTTTTAGTGTTAGGGTTATGGCTAGGTGTAGTGTTAGAATTAGGTTTTGATTTAGGGTGAGCTTTGGAGCTAGGTTTATGTTAGCGTCAGGGTCAGTGTTTAGGTTAGAGTGAGTGTTGGGGTTAGTGCCAGATTTAGGACTAGGGTTAGGTCTAGAAGTAGGGTTAGTGTTTGGGTATGTTAAGGGTAATTGTTAGGGCTAGGGAAAGGTTGTTGTTCCAGTCTAGTGCTAGAGTTTTGGCCAGATTTATGATTAGGTTTAGGTCTAGGACTAGTGTTAGGTTTAGGTTTATGTATAGGATTACCGGTAGGGCTAATGTTTGGGTTTGGATTCGGGTTAGCATCAGTTTTAGACCTATGGTTAGTGTTAGGGTCAGTATAAGTTTCAGGGTTAGGATTAATGTTTGGTTTATGGTTAGAGTTAGAATGAGGGCTAGGGTTAGGACTAGTAATACGGTTAGGGTTTGGGTTAGGCTATGAATTAGGGTTACGACCGGGGTTAGCATTATGTTTAGGGTTTGGCTTAAGGTAACAAATAGGATAAGATTTAGGTATAGGGCAAGGATTAGGGATTGTCTTACAGCTAGGATTAATGTTAGGGTTAAAGCTAGGGTTAGTGCTTGGATTAGGGCTAATTTGTGTTATGTTAGGGCTAGTGTTAGGGTTACAGCTAATGTACGAACTAGGGTTATGATAGGGCCAGATTTTGGGTTTGTATTATGGCTAGGTCACGTGTTAGGGTTAGGGTTAGTGTAATTGTGATGTGTAGAGTTAGAGTTAATGTTATGGTCAGGGTCAGTGTTCACGTTAGAGTTAGCTTTAGGGTTAAAGCCAGAATTATCACTAGGGTTAGGTCTAGGGGTAAGGTTAGTGTTTGGGTTAGGTTAAGGTTTATTATTAGGGCTAGGGCTTGGTTTTGTTTAGGTCTAGGGCTAGAGATATGTCTAGATTTAGGATTATGTTTAGGTCTAGGGCTAGTGTTAGGGTTTGGTTTAGGAATAGGTTTATTTCTAGTGCTAGTGTTAGGGTTCAGTATAGGGTTAAGGTCCGGTTTAGACCTATGGATAACATTAGGGTAAGAATAAGTGTCAGGTTTGAGTTATGGTTAGAGGTAGAATGAGGGCTAGGGTTAGGACTAGTAATAGGATTAGGGTTAGGCCTAGGGTTTGCATTAGGGATAGGATTGTCTTAGAGAAATTGATAGGATTAGACCTAGATTTAGGGCTACATTTAGGGTAGTGTTAGGGCTAGTGTTAGGATTAGTTTTAGGGTTAAAGGTAGTGTTATGTTTTGGATTAGGGCTAGGTTTTGGTTAGAGATAGGGCTAGGTTTAGAGTTACTGCCAATGTTTGTAGTAGAGTTATGATTTGGACTCGTTATAAGATTGGGGTTAGGACTAGGTCTAGTGTTAGGGTTAGGTTTAATGTTGGGGTGATGTTTAGAGCTAAGGATAGTTTTAGGGTCAAATTAAAGTCAGGGGTAGTTTTAGGGTTAGGGTTTAGACTCGAATTAGGGCTAGGTTTAGGGCTAGGTGTAGGGTTATGTTTTGGTTTAGGTTAAGCTTTAAAGTTAGGGCTATGGCTCGATTTTGTTTTAGGGCTAGGGCTATGGTTAGAACTAGTTTTAAGATTAGCATTCGGTTTAGGACTAGTGTTAAGGTTAGGTTTAGTCTTAGGTTTAGATTTAGATTTAGAGTTAGGATTAGATCTAGAGTTAGGTCTAGGGCTAAGGTTATGGCTAGCATTAGTTTTAGGTTTATAGTAGGATTAAGGTTATGATAAAAATAGGGTTAGAACTAGGGATAGGGCTAGGGCGAGAGTGAGAGTTAGTCTTAGGGCTAGGCTGAGAGTTTCTTTAGGTATAGGGCTTAATTAGGGCTAGGAATAAGGCTAGGTTTATGTTTATGTTCAGGCCTAGGTTTAGTTTTGGGCTTAGGGTTAGGTTTAGTGTAAATGATGGGGTTTGAGCTAGTTTTAGGGATAGGACGAAGGTTAGAACCGGGGTTAGGGCTAGGGTTTAGTTAGAGTTATGATTAAGACTAGGTTAAGGACTAGGGTTTGTGTTTTGGCTAGGGCTAGGATTAGTGTTAGGGCAAATGCCAGTTCTAGGGTTAGGGTTAGGTATAGTTTTAGGGTTAGGTTTATGGTTATGTTTAGTGTAAGTGTTAGATTTAGGGTAAGGGTTAAATTTAGAGCTAGGGGTATTATTAAGGTCAGGGTCATGTTTCAGGTTTTGTTTAGGTTAGAGTTTAGGGTTAGGGCTCAAATTAGCATTAGGGTTTGTGTTAATGTAATGATAGAGTTAGGTTTATGGTTCAGGTTAGGTTTAGCATAATGGATAGAGTTACGTTTAGGCATAGGGTTAAATTTAGACCTAGGTTTAGCATTAGAATTAGGGCTATGTTTAGCGTAATTGATAGGGTTAGAGCTAAGTTTAGGGCTAGGGTTATGGATAGGATTAGGACTAGGGATAGGGTTAGGGTTAAGGTTTGGGCTATGGTTTGTGTTAAGGTTAGGGCTAGGATTACAGCTAGTGCAAATATCAGGACTCTGGTTACAATAGGAGTAGTTTTAGGGTTAGGTTTATGGCTAGTTCTAGTATAAGGGTTAGGTTTAGGGGTAGGGTCAGGGTTCAAGCTAGTTATATTATTACGGGAAGGTTCAGAATTAGGGATTGGCTTAGGTTATGTTTAGGATTAGGGCTCAAATAAGCATTAGCGTTAGGGTTAGGGTAATGATAGGGTTAGGTTTAGGGTTCAGGTTAGGTTTATGTTAATGAATAAGGTTAGGGTTAGCAATAAGTTTGGGGTTAGGCCTAGGGTTAATATTAGGGTTATGTTTAGGGTTAGGGTAATGGATAGGGTTAGAGCTAGTGATAAGGTTATTTAAGGTTATGGTTAGGATTCTGGCTATGGTTAGGGGTAGATTTAGGGCTTGGTTGGGGTTAGGATTAGGTTTAAAACTAGGGTTAAGTCTCAAATAAGGGCTAGGATTTGGTTTTAGTTAGGGCTAGGGTTAGGGCTATGGCTAATGTATGAACTAGTGTTACAATTTGTGCCAGTTTTAGGGTTAGGGTTAGGGTGATGTTTAGAGCAAGGGTTATATTTTGGGTCCGTGTCAGGGTCAGGGTTAGTTTTAGTGTTAGGTTTAGGACTCGAATTAGGGCTAAAGTTAGTGCTAGGTGTAGGGTTAGGTTTTGGTATAGGTTAAGAGTTAGATTAGGGCTATGGCTCAGTTTTGTTTTAGGGCTAGGTTAGGGTTAAGGCTAGATTTTGGATTAGTATCAGGGTTAGGGCTAGTGTTAGAGTGAAGTTTAGGCTTAGGATTAGGGTTAGATTTAGAGTTAGGGTTGATCTAGGGTTAGGGCTCATGCTAGGGTTAGGGCTAGGATTAGGGTTATGGTAAGGAATATGGTTAGAACTAGGGATATGTCTAGGGTGAGAATTAGAGTTATTCTTAGGATTAGGCTTAGGGTGAGGGTTAGGGTTAGGTCTAAATTAGGGCTAGGATTAGGACTAGGTTTAGTGTTAGGGTTAAGCCTAGTGGTTGGGCTAGGGTTAGGGTTAGCACTGTGGTTAGGGTTAAGTTTAGGGGAATGAGTGGGGTTATTGCTAGGTTTAGGGCTAGGGTGAGGGTTAGAATTAGTATTAGGCCTAGGGTTATGGTTCATTTTAGGATTAAGGCTAGGATAAAGTCTAGAATGAGGGGTAGGTATCCTGATAGGGTTAGGGGTAGGCCTCGGGCTAGAGATAATATCAAGTCCAGGGTTATGGATAAGGATAGTTTTAGGATTAGGTTATGGCTGGTTGAGTGTAAGGGTTAATTTTAGGTTAAAGGTCAGCTGTAGTGCTAGAATTATGAGTGTCACGGTCAGGGTCAGGGTTAGTGTTTGGTTTATGTTAAAGTTAAGGGGTTAGGGCTCGAATTAGCATTAGGATTAGGTTTAGAGTTAAGGTAATGGAAGGGTTTACTTTGGGTTTTAGTTAAGGTTCAGGTAATGTATGGGTTAGGTTTCAGCAATCAGGTTAGAGTTAGCATTAGGATTAGGGTTATGTTTAGTGTAATGGATAGTTTTAGAGCTAGGGTTAGGGCTAAATTATGGTTGGGATTAAGTCTAGGATTAGGGTTAGGTTTAGGGATAGTGTAGGTTTTGGTTTTAGGGGAAGTGTTAGGGTTAGGGGAAGTGTTAGTTTAGGGTTAATGTTATGGTTAGGTTAAGATAAGCGTTAGTGTTTCATCTAGGGTTAGAGCTAGTGTGAAGGTTACGTTTAGGTTTAGTTGTAAGTTCAAGATTATGGTTAGAGTTAGGTTTAATGTTAGGGATAGGGTTTTAATTAGGGTTAGGGTTAGGGTTAGTGTAATGGATATGGTTAGAGCTAATGTTTGGGCTAGGGTTAAAGTTAGGATTAGGGCGAGTGTTAGGATTATGATTTAGGATAGGGCTAGGGTTATGTTTAGTGTAAGGGTTAGGCTTTGAGCTAGGGTTAGGTCTAAGGAGAGGGTTAGGGTTAGAATTAGGGTTTGGGTTAGGACTAGGCTTAGGTTTATGCTTAGAGCTAAGTTTAGGCCTGGGATTAGCTCTAGGTTTTGTGTTAGGTTTAGGGCTAGGGTTAGGACTATGGGTAATGTAAAAGTTAGGGTTATGTTTAGGGCTAGTTTTAGGATTGGGGTTATAGCTAGTTCTATTGTTAGATCTAGGTTTTGGGTTAGTGTCAGGTTTAAAGCTAGTTTAAATGTTAGGATCAGAGTCAAGGTTCAGGATAGGGTTAAGTTTAGGGTTAGAGCAAGAATTTAGACTAGAGTTAGGTCTAGGGATAGGTAAGTGTTTGGTTTAGGTTAAGGGTTATTGTTAGGGCTAATGCTAGGATGTTGTTTAGGTCTAGGGCTAGAGTTAAAGCTATATTTAGGATTAGCTTTGGGTCTTAGTGTAGTGTTATGCTTCGGCATAAATATAGGGTTACCTGTAGGTCTAGTGATAGGTTTTGGTTTAGTTTTAGGGTCAGGTTTAGACCTAGGGTTACTTTTAGGGTTAGATTAGGGTCAGGGTTAGGTTTAGAGGTAGAATGAGGACTAGGGTCAAGACTAGTAATATGGTTAGAGTTGAAGTTAGGCTAAGGATTAGGGTAGGACTAGCGTTAGCATTAGGGTTAGGGTTAGGGTTATGGTTAGGGTAATGGATAGGGTTAGAGCTAGGGTTACAGCTAGGGCTATGGTTACAATTAGTGATAGGGTTAGAGTTAGGTTTAGGGTTAAAGCTAGAGTTAGGGCTCGGAATAGGGCTAGGATTTGGGTTAAGTTAGGGCTAGGGTTAGGATTACACCTGATGTAAGTTCTAGGATTATGATTAGGGCTAATTTTCGTGTTAGGGGTTAGGACTAGGTCTAGTGTTAGGTTTAGGTTTAGGGTTAGTGTGATGTTTAGACCTAGGGTTAGTGTTAAGGTCAGAGTCAAGGTGAGGATTAGTTTTAGGGTTCGGTTTAAGACTCAAATTATTGCTAGGGTTAGGGCTAGGTGTAGGATTAGGGCTTGGTTTATGTTAAGGATTAGAGTTAGTTCTATGGCTCAGTTTTGTTTTAGTGCTAGGGCTGGGGTTAGGGCTAGTTTTAGGATTAGCCTTAGGGTTAGGACTAAGGTTAGGTTTAGGCTTAGGCTTATTGTTAGGATTAGATTTATAGTTAGGTTTAGATCTAGGGTTATGGCCAGGGATATGAATAGGGCTAGGGTTAGACCTACGGTTCAGGCTAGGATTAGGCTTCCAGTAATGTATAGGGTTAGAACTAGAGTTAGGACTATTGTTAGAGTTAGAGTTAGTCTTTGGGATAGGGTTTGGGTTAGGGTTAGGGAAAGGGCTAAATTAGGGCTAAGATTAGGGGTATGGTTAGTGTTAGGTTTAGGCCTAGGGTTAGGGTTAAGGTTATAATTAAGGCTATGTTTAGGGCTAGGATAAGGACAAGGGTTTGTGCTAGCGTTAGGGCTAGGATTATGGCTAGGGATAAAGTCAGGTCTACGCTTATGGTTATGGATAGTTTTAGGCTTAGCTTTATGTCTAAGTCTAGTGTAAAGTTTAGGTATAGGGTAATAGGTTTAAAGCTAGGGGAATTATTAATATCAGGGTCAGTTTTGGGCTTTGGTTTAGGTTTGAATTTAGGGTTAGCGCTCCAGCTAGCATTATGGTAATGATAAGGTGAGGATTAGGGTTCAGGTTAGGTTAAGGGTAATTGACAGTTTAGGGGATAGTGATAAGGTTAGGGTTAGGCCTAGGGTTAGCATTAGGGTAAGGTAATGTTTAGGGTAATGGATATAGTTAAAGTGAGGGTTAGGGCTAGGGTTATGGTTAGGATTAGGCCTTGAGTTAGGGTTAGGGGGAGGGTTAGAACTATGGTTAGGTTTAGGGTTAGGGTTAGCGTAAGGGTTAGGTTCTGAGCTATGTTTAGGGCTAGGCTTGGAGATAGCTTCAGGGTCAGATCTAGGAGTATGATTTCCATAGGTTTTGGGTTAGAGTTAGGGTTAGAGTTAGACCTAGGAATAGTGGTAAAGTCAGTATAAGGGTCAGGGTAAGGGTTAGAATTTGGGATAGTGTTAGAGCTAGAATGAGAGCTAGGGTTAGTGCTATTAATAGAGTAGGGTTTTGGTTAGCCTAAGGATTAGGGATAGGTCTAGGATTACCCTTAGGTTTAGGGTTTTGCTTAGGGTAAGGAATTGGTTTAGAGCTAGAGTTAGGGCTATAGTTAGGGTTGGAGTTATGGTTAAATTTAGGTTTAGGGTTCGGATTAGGGCTAGTTTTTGTGTTAGGGTTAGGGATAGGTTTAGGGCCATGGCTAATGTAAGAACTAGGGTTAAATTTAGGTTAGTTTTAGTGTTATGGTTAAGTTTAGTGTTAGGTTAGGTTTAAGTTTAGGGTGATATTTATAGCTAGGGTTTGTGTTAGGATAAGAGTCAGGTCAGGGTTCATTTTAGGGTTAGGGATAGGACTCGAATTATTGTTAGGGTTATTCTTAGCCTTTGGTTTAAGGTGAGGGTGGTGTTTAGAGGTAGGTTGAGTGTTAGGATATGAGTCAGGGTCAGTGTTAGTTTGAAAGTTAGTGTTAGAACTCAAATTAGGGCTAGGGATAGGTCTAGGTTTAGTGTTAGGGTTTAGTTTAAGTTAGTGTTTAGGGTTAGGGATATTGTTTGGTTTTGGTTAAGTCCTAGGGTTAGGTTTAGGGATAGTGTAAGTGTTAAGCTTAGGCTTAGTGTTAGGGTTAGATTTGGAGTTAGATAGAGGGTTAGGGCTGGGACTAAGCAGAGGGCAAGTGTTAGGGATAGGGATAGGGTTACAGTAAGGGATAGGGTAGAATTAGCGATAGGTATAGGGTGAGATTTAGAGTGACTCTTAGGGCTAGGGGTAGTGTTATGTTTAGAGGTATGGCTAAATTAGTGCTAGGATTAGGGCTAGGTTTATTGTTTGGCTTAAGCCTAGAGTTAGGGTTAGGGTTAGGGTTAAGTTTAGGGTACACGATGGCATTATAACTAGGTATAGAGGTAGGGTGAGGGTTAGAATTAGGGTTAGGGATAGGGTTAGGGTTAGGGTTAGGGTCATGATTAAAGCTAGGTTTAGGGCTAGGATGAGGGCTACGGTTTGTTTTAGGTTTAGGACTAGGATTAGGGCTAGCGTTAATTTCAGGTCCAGAATTATGATTTAAGTTAGTTTTAGGGTTAGGATTATGGCTATGTCTTGGGTAAGGGTTAGGTGTAGCATTATGTTCAAGTTTAGAGCTAAGGGTTTTCTTAGGGTCAATGTCAGGGTTAGGGTTTGGGATAGGTTAAGGTTTAAAGGTAGGGCTTGAATTAGTGTTAGTGTTAGGGTTAGGGTAATGATAGGGTTAAGTTTAGGATCAGGTTTGGTTCAGGGTAATAGATTGGGATAAGATTAGGGATAGGTTTAAGTTCATGCCTAGGGTTAGCATTAGGGTTATGGTTATAGTTATGGTAATGGATAGAGTTAGAGATTGGTTTAGGGCTAGGTTTATGGTTATGAATAGGGTTAGGGTTAAAGCTAGGATTAGGGAAAAGTTTTGGGTTAAGTTAGGGATAGGGCTAATGTAAGATCTTGGGTGAAGTCTAGGGCTAGTTTTAGGGTTTTAGGGCTAGAGTGATTGTTAGAGTTAGGTTTAGGGTTAGGGTAATGTTTAGAGCTATTAGTGTTAGGGTCAGTGTCAGATTCAGAGTTAGTTTAAGGGTTCAGCTTACAACTCATATTAGGGTTAGGTTTAGGGCTAGGTTTAAGGTTGGAGTTTTGTTTAGATGAAGGGTTAGGGTTATAGCTATAGCTCAGTTTTGTTTTAGGGCTAGGGCTAGGGTTAGGGCTAGTTTTAGGATTAGTGTCATGGTTTGGACTAGTGTTAGGGTTTGGCTTAGTCTTCGTGTTAGGGCTCGATTTAGAGTTAGGTTTTGTCTAAGGTTAGTGCTAGTGAAAAGGATATGGCAAGGGTTAGGGCTAGGGTTGGGGCTAGGGTTAGGGTTATGGTAAGGGTTAGAACAAGTGAAAGGTCTCCTGTGAGAGTTAGAGTTAGTCTTATGACTAAGGCTAGGGATAGGGCTAATTTAGGGCTAGGGTTATTGTCAGGGTTAGGCCTAGAGTTTGGGTTAGAATTGTAATTAAGGATATGTTTAGGGCTAGGATAAGAGCTAGGTTTTCTGTTAGGGTTTTAGCTAGAATTATGTCTAGGACTAATATCAGGTCTAGGGTTACAGTTAGCAATAGTTTTAGGGAAATGTTTACTGGTTAGGTTTAGGGTTCAGGTTAGGTTTAGGGTAATTGATAGTTTTGGGGATAGTGATAGGGTTAGGTTTAGTCCTAGGGTTATCATTAGGATAAGAGTTATGTTTAGGGTAATGGATACAGATGGAGTTAAGTTTAGAGCTAGGGTTATGGTTAGGATTAGGTCTTGGGTTAGGCTTAGGGTGAGGGTTAGGATTAAGGCTAGGTTTACAGCTCAGATGAGGGTTTGTGTTAGGGTTGGGGCTAGAATTATGGCTAGGGCTAATGTCAGGTCTAGGGTTACAGTTAGGGATAGTTTTAGGGAAAGGTTTATGTCTAGGTCTATTGTAAGGTTTAAGTAGAGGTTAAGAGTCAGGTTTAGAGCTAGGGGAATATTAGGACCAGGGTCAGTGTTAGGGCTTGGTTTAGGTTTGAGTTTAGAGTTACAGCTCGGATTAGAGATAGGGTTAAGATTAGGGTAAAGATAGGGTTAGGTTTAGGGTTCAGCTTAGGTTTAGGGTAGTTGATAGTTTTGTGGATAGTGATAGGGTTAGGTTTAGTCCTAGGGTTAGCATTAGGATAAGGGTTATATTTAGGGTAATAGATACAGTTACATTTAAGGTTAGGGCTAGGGTTATGGTTAGGATTAGTTCTTGGGTTAGGGTTAGGATGAGGTTAGTATTAAGGCTAGGTTTATGGCTTAGATGAGGGTTTGTGTTAGGGCTAGGGCTGGAATTAAGCCTAGGGCTAATATAAGGTCTAGCATTACAGTTAAGTGTAGTTGTAGGGTTTGGTTATGTATAGGTCTACTGTAAGGGTTAGGTTTAGGGTAAAGGTCAGGTTTAGAGCTAGGTGTGTTAATACGGTCAGGGTCAGGATTAGGGATTGGTTTCAATTAAGGTTTAGAGTTAAGGCTCGAATTAGTATTAGGTTCGGTGTAATGGATATGATTAGGTTTAAGGTTCAGGATAGGTTTAGGGTTTTGAATAGCCTTAGGGATAGCTATACAGTTAGGTTTAGTCCTATTGTTAGTATTTGGGTTAGGCTTAAGTTTAGGGTAAAAGATAGGATTACAGCTAGGTTTAGGGCTATGTTTATGGTTAGGATTAGGGCTAGTGTTAAGGTTAGGGTTAGGGTTAGAGTTAGGCCTAGGGTTAGGTTAGGTTTAGGTTAAGTGTTATGGTTGGAGCTAGATTTAGGGCTAAGACGAGGGTTAGGGTTAGAGTAGGTCTAGGGTGAATGTTAGGGTTAGGGCTACATTTAGCATTAGGGTTAGGGTTAGTTATGGTAATGGATAGAGTTAGAGCTAGGGTTTGCGCAATGGTTACAGTTAAAATTAGGGTTAAAGTTAGGGTTAGGGATAGGGCTATGTTAATGTTTAGGGTTAGGATTAGGGCTCAGTATAGAGGTAGTATTAGGGTTAGAGTTACTTTATTCAAATTTCTTTGATACAATCCAGGATTCATCTTTAACTAACCTTACTCTGTTTCCCAGATTTAGGCCTTTTGGTTCAACAGTTTGGTGTCTGAAATAGTTAATGTTTTCATTTTACTTCATTTTGACCTATGCGAGTAAATGTAAATGGACCTGGAAATCAAACAGAGTTTATGCTAGCTGCTTGAAACTGCACACACACCCTCAGTTCTTTGTGAGTGTAGGCCTAAGCTGAAGCATGCAAAATAACTTTATCTGAGAGTCCTTTAGGAGAAAGCAGGGAATATGCATGCTCTGAAATTCCTGTCATAATTATTTTGTCAGATTTGTTTGATACTGAATAGGATTCATTATTTAGCTTTCCCCACAAAGCTCTCCAAGTGTGGGACTTCTAGGATCAATGGTTCTCTAATCAGGTTAGGGTTAGTGTTAGTTTTAGGGTTAGGGCTAGGGTTAGATATAGTGTTAGGGTGAGAGTAAGTTTTGCATAAATTTCTTTGATACTTGGAAGGAGTCATCTTTTACCTATCCTTAATATATTCCTCAGGTTTGGGCCTTCTCATTTCAAAGGTTCACTAACAGGGACACTCTGTATTTTAAGGTTTCACTTCATATTGACCTATATAGGTAAATTAAAATGGAGGTTGAAATCAAACCGGGTTCATTCTAGCTGCTTGAAACTTCAAACACTGAATCAGTTCTCTTTGGGAACTCTCTGGTTTGTTCCTTGTGAAAGTAGCCCTAAAATGAAGATGGCAAAAACAACTTTATCTGAGAACTCTTTAGCAGAAAACAGAGAAATATGCATGAACTGAAATACCACCTCAATTATTTGGTCATATTTCTTTGATACTGCATAGGATTCATCTGAGAGCTTATCCCACTAGTCTCCCCAAGTTTTGGAATTCTAGGATCATCAGTTTTTCAATCAGGTTAGGGTTTATGTTAAGGATAGTCTTGGGGCTAGTGTTAGAGCTAGTATTAGGATTAGAGTTACTTTTTTTCAAATTCTTTGATACTGGGCAGGATTCATTTTTCTCCTATCCTTACTATACTCTATCTTTTTTGAGCCTCCGAGGTTCAATGGTTCACTGTAAGGAACAGTTTGTATTTTAAAGTTTCAGTTCATTTTGTCCTATACATGTAAATGTAAATGGAGCTGAAAATCAAACAGCATTGGTGCTAGCTGCTTGAAACTTCACACTCCATCAATTCTCTGTGAGCAATCTCTGGTTTGTTCTTGTGACAGTAGGCCTAAGCTGAAGCATATAAAAACAACTTTTTCCAAGAGTCCTTTAGGAGATAACAGGGAAATATGCATGTACTGATATACTCCATCAAATTTTTGGACAGATTTCTTTGATATTGCACAGCATTCATCCCTTAGCTTTCCCCACTAGGCTGCCCAAGTTTGGAAATTCTGTGGTCAAAGGTTTCATTAAAATGTTAGGGTTACGGGAAGAGCTAGGGTTAGAGTTAGTGTTAGGGATAGAGTTAGTTTTATTCAAATTTCTTTGATACTTGGCAGGATTTATCTTTCAGCTAGATTTACTCTGTTCCCCAGATTTATGCCTTCTCCATTCACAAGTTTACTGTCAGGAACATTTTATTTTTATTTTAAGATTTCACTTCATTTCGACCTATACGGGAAAGTTAATGGAGTTGAAAATCAAACAGGGTTTGTGCTAGCTGCTTGTAACTTCACACACTCAATCAGTTCTCTCTAGGGACTCTGGTATGTTCCTTGTAAAATTAGGACTATGCTTAAGCATGCAAAAACAACTTTATCCAAGAGCCCTTTAGGACAAAGCAGGGAAATATGCATGCATTGAAATACCTTCCATAATTATTTGATCAGATTTGTTTGATGTTGCATAGGATTCATCACTATGCTTGCCCCACAAGGCTCCCCAAGTGTGGGAATTCTAGGATCAATGGTTCTCTAATCAGGTTAGGGTTAATGTTAGGTTTAGTGTTATGGCTAGGGCTAGGGTTAGAGGTAATGATAGGGTGAGAATTAATTTTGTTCAAATTTGTTTGATACTGGGCAGGAGTCATCTTTTATCTAGCCTTAGTATGCTCCCAAGGTATGTTCTTCTCAATTCAATGGTTCACTATCATGAACACTTTGTATTTTAAGGTTTCACTTCATTTTGACACCTATGTGTAAATGGAAATGGAGGTGGAAATCAAACAGGCATCCCTTCTCCTAAACCTAACCATAAACATAGCACTAATCCTAGGCCTAAGCCTTACACTAACCTTAGACCTATTCCTAGCCCTAATTTAGCCCTAACCCTAACCCAAACTCTAGACCTAAGACTAACTCTTGACATAGTCCTATTCCTATTTCTAACCCTATCCTTTAGCATAACCAAAACACTAGCCCTAATCTTAGCTCTAACACTAGCCATAGCCCTAACCCTAGAATTAACCATAACTCTAAATCTACTCCTAATCCTAAACTCACCCTATCAATAGCAATAACACTAACGCCAATCATAAAATTACCATTAACTTTAGCTTTAATCCTAAAACAAAACCGAGCCATAGGACTAACCTAAACCTTAACCTAAACCAAATCCTAACCCTACATCTAGCCCTAAGCCTACCACTAATTTGAGTCCTATCCCTTACCGTAAAACAAAACGTGACACACTGACTCTAACCCTAACACTAACCCTAGTTCAAAATATCACCCTAAACATAAACATAATCCTAAAACTAGACTTAGTCCTAAATGTAACCCTAAAACTAGCCCTAATCATAACCTTAGTTCTTACATTAGCCGTATCCCTAAGAAGAGCCCTAATGTAACCAAAAACCTAGCCCTAATCCAAGACCCAATCCTAGCTTTAATCCTAACTCGAACCCTAAACCTAGCCCTAACCCTTACCCTAAACCTAACCCTATCCCTAGCCCTGACTCTAGCCATAAACCTAGCCCTAACCCTAGCTCTACCCTATCCATTACCCAAACCCAAACACTAACCCTAATTATAATCCTCAGCCTGACCCTAGCACTATCCTTAACAATAACCTCTCTATTACACTAAACCTAACCTGACCCCTAGCCCTAAAAGTATCATTATCCTAAATGTAACCTTAACCCTAATGCTAAATCGAGGCCTACTCCTAACACTAAACCTAACCCTATCCCTAACACTAACCTTAACACTAACCCTAAACCTAACTCTAACCCTAACCCAAACATTAATTCTAACACTAATCTGAACCCTAATGGTAACACTCAGCCTAACCCTAACCCTAACTTTATACCTAAACCTAACACTAACCTTAACGCTAACCCTAACAATAACCATAACATGAACCCTAAACCTAAACCTAACCCTAACACTAACACAAACCTTAAAACGAACCCTAACCCTAATTTTAACCTTAACCTAAGCCTAACACTAACACTAACACAAACCCTAACCCAAAACGTAACCCTACCATACCTAATGCTAACCCTTACATAACCCTATCACTAATCCTAAACCTAACACTAACCCTTACCCTAACATGAACCCTAAACCTATTTATACCACTAACCCTAATCTTCACCCAAACCCTAACCCTAACACTAACCCTAAAACTAACCCTAACCCTAACCATAAAACTAACTGTAAACTTAACCCTAACCCAAATCCTAACAATAACACTAACTCTAACCCTAACCCTAACACAACCCTAAACCAAACCATAACGCTTAACCTAACCTAAACCGAACCCTAACCTTATCTAACCCTAACCCTAACCCTAACCCTAACACTAAACCTAACCCTAATCCTACCCATAAACCTAATCCTAACCCTAAACCTAAACCTAACCCTAAACCTAACTCTAAATCTAACTGTAATTCATATTCTAAACTTAACATTTATCCTAACCCCAATGCTAACCCTAACCGTAAAACGAACACTAACCCTAACTCTAAACCTAACACTAATCCTAACAATAACCCTAACCCTAACCCTAAACCTAAACCTAATGCTAACCCTAACCCTAATTCTAATCCTAAAAATAAACCTAACCCTAAACCTAACCATAACCCTAAAAGTAACACTAACCCTAAGTCTAAACCTAACACTAAACCTAAACCTAACCCTAACACTAAACCTAACCCTAACTGTAACCCTAACACTAACTCTAACACTATCACTAACTGTAATCCTAAACCTAACACTAACCCTAACCCTAACACAAACCCTAACCCAACCATACTCCAAACCCTAACCACACACTAATGCTTACCTTACTGTAACCTATCCCTAAGACTAACCCTAACAATAAACCTAATGCTAACCTTAACACGAACCTAAACACTAACCATACCAGTAAGCCTAACCCTAAATCAAACCCTAAACCTAACCCTAACACTAAACCTAATCCTAACACTAACACTAACTCTAACCCTAACCCTAACAAAAACCCTAACCTAAACCATAACCCTGAGACAAACATAACCCGAACCCTAACCCTTACCTAACTCTAACACTAACCCTAACCCTAAACCTAACACTAACCCAAACCCCAACACCAGCCCTAACCCTAACCCTAACACTAACACTAAATCTAACCCTAACCCTAACCCTAACTCTAACACTAACCCAAACCCTAACCCTAACTATATCCTAACACTAACTCTAACACAAACACCTAACACTAACACTAATCCTAACCCTAACCCTATCCTAACTGTAGCCCTAATGATTACACTAACCCTAACCCTAACCCTAACACAAATCCTAACCCTAACCCTAACACTAATCCTAAATCTAAAACTAACCCTAACACTAACCAGAAACCTAACCTTAAACCTAAATCTTAATAATACTAAACCTATCCCTAAACTTAACACTAATTCTAAACCTAAACCTAACCCTAACTGTAACCCTAACACTAACCCTAACACTAACTTTAACTGTAATCCTAACCCTAACACTAACTCTAACACAAACACTAAGACAAACCCTAACCCAAACCCTAATTTTAACACTAAACCTAAACCTAACTGTACTTCCAACACTAAACCTAATCCTAAATCTATCACTAACCTTAACACCTAAACCTAGTCCTAACACTAACATTAACTCTAACCCTATCACTAAAACTAACACTAACACTAAAACTAACACTAAACCTAAACCTAACCCTAACATGAACCCTAACCCTACCAGTAACCCTAAACCTAAACCAAACCCTAACCTTAACCGTAACATTAAACCTAACCCTAAAACTAATGCAAACACCAATCACAACCCTAACCATAACACTAACCCTAACACAAACCCTAACCCTAACCCTTACCTAACACATACCCTAACGGTAACACAAACCCTACCCCTATACTTAACACTACTCTAACCCTAACCTTAACACTAACTCTAAAACTAACACTAAACCTAACCAGAAATCTACCCTAAACCTAACTCTTAATAACAATAAACCTAATCCTAAACTTAACCCTAACTGTAAACCAAAACCTAATCCTAACCCTGACTGGAACACTAACCCTAAACCTAACCATAACTCCAACACTAATCCTAATGCTAAATCTATCACTAACCTTAACACCTAAACCTAACCCTAACCCTTACCCTAACACTAAGAGTAAAACTATCACTAACACTAACACTAATATTAAACCTAAACCTAAACCTAACCCTGACACAAACCCTAACCCTAACCCTAACCCTACCACTAATCCTAACCCTAACCCAAACCCTAACCTTAACCCTAATACTAAATCTAACGCTATCCCTAACCCTAAAATTAACCCAAACACCAAAACTAACACTAACCATAACCCTAAGACTAACACAAACCCTAACCCTAACACTAACCCTAACACTAACTCTAACCATAACCCTAAATTTAACCCTAACACTAACCCTAAACCTAACCCTAAATCTAAACCTAACATTAAACCCTACTCTAACCCTAACATTAACACTAACCCTAACACTAACCCTAACCTTAACCCTAACCTTAAACCTAACCCTACCCTAAACCTAACCCTAATCCTAACCGTTTCCTAATCCTAACCCTAATTCTAAACCTAACAATAACCCTGACACTAACTTTAACCCTATCCTTACATGAACCGTGACCCTACCCAATCCACTAAGCCCAACCCTAAACTAAACCCTAAACCTAAATCTAACACTAATCCTAATCGTAATCCTAAATTTAACTCTAAAAGTAACTCTAACCCTAACCATAACACTAACACTAAGTCTAATTTTAACCCTAACACAAACCCTAACAAAAACCATAACCCTGAACCTAATCTAACCCTAACCCTCACCCTTACTTAACCCTAACCCTAATCCAAACACTGATCCTAACCCTAACCCAAACCTTAAAAATAACCCTAAACCTATGACCTAATCCTAACCTTAACCTAACCCTAATCCTAACACTAATCCTAACACTAACTCTAACGGTAACCATAAACTTAACCCTCACTCTTACCCTATCCCTAAACCTTACCCTAACACTAACCCTAACCCTAGACATAAACATAAACCTAACACTAACCCTAACCCTAAACATAAACATAAACCTAACACTAACCCAAACCCTAACCCTAACACGAACCCTAATCCTAACGCTAAACCTAACCTAACCCTAAACTTAACCGTAATCCTAGCCCTAACAAAAACCTATCCCTAACACTAACCACAACCATAACTCTAATCATAACCTTAACCATAACCCTAACACAAAACGTAACCCTCACTCTAACACTAACCCTAACCCTAACTTTAACACTAATCCTTAATCTAACCCTAAACCTAACACAAACCCTAACCCAAACCATATCCCTAACCCTAACCTAGCCTTAACCTTAATCCTAACCCTAACATGAACCCTAAACCTAACCCTAACATGAACCCTAAAACTAACCATAACCCTAAGCCTAACCCTCACCCAAACCCGAATCCCAAACCTAAAACTAACCCTAAAACTAACATTAACCCTAACTCTAAAAAAAAACATTAACCCTAACCCTAATCCTAACCTAAACAATAACCCTAACTCTAAATGAAAACCTAACCTTATCCCTAATCCTAAACCCAACACTAATCCTAACCCTAACACTAACCCTAAATCTAACTATAAACCGGAACCAAACACTAACACTAACCCTTGACCTAACCATAACCCTAACACTCACCCTAACCGTAACCCTAACTTTAACACAAAACCTAACCCTAACCATAACTCTAACCTTAATCTAACACTAACCCTAACCTAACACTCAATCTTACCCTAAACCTAAACCTATCACTAACCCTAACCCTAACATTAACACCAACCCTAAATTAACCCTAACCATAACACTATTCCTAACTCTAACCCTAACCCTATCACGATACCTAACCCTTATCCTAACCCTAACACTAACCCTAAACCTAACTCTAACCAAAACACAAATCCTAAACCTAACCCTAACCCTAACCGTAACACTATATCTAACCCAAAACCTAAACCTAAAACTATCACTAACCCTAAACGAAACCCTAACATGAACCCTAATCCTAAACCTAACCATAACCCTAACACAAACCCTAATTGGAACCCTAAATTTAATCCTAACCCTAACACTAAACCTAACCCTAACCCTACCCTAACATTAACCCTAACCCAAACACTAACCTTAAACCTAACCCTCACCCTAATCCTAACACTAACACAAACACAAACCATAACCCTAACTCTAACCTAACCATAATGCTAACACTTACCTAAACCTAACCCTAATCCTAACCCTAACAATAGCCCTAAATCAAACCTAATCCTAAGAGTAACACAAACCCTATCACTAACCATTCCATTAAGCCCGACATCACCCAAACCCTAACCCTAACTCTAAGACTAAACCTAAATCTAAACCTACCCTTAACACTAACACTAACACTAACACTTACCCTAACCCTAACCCAAACACTAACACTAAACATAATGCTATCCCTAACCCAAAAACTAACCCAAACACCAAAACTAACACTAACCATAACCCTAAGACTAAAATAAACCCTAACCCTAACACTAACCCTAACAATAACTCTAACCGTAACCCTAACACAAACCCTAATGCAACCATAACTCTGACCCTAATCTTACTCTGACACTCACATTTACATAACCCTAACCACTAACCCTAACCCAAACACTAACCTTAACCCAAACAGAACCCTAACACTAAGGCTAACACTAACCCTAAACTTAAAAATAAACCAAACTCTGACCTTAACCCTAACACTATCTCTATCCGTAACCCTAACCCTAACCATAACACTTACCCTAACCCTAACCTTAATACTAACATTAACCTTAAGGCTAACCATAAACCTATACTGTAATCCTAAAAATAATCCTAACTCTAACCCTAACCCTAACACTAACACTAACCCTAATTCTAAGCCTAAGCCTAACACTAAACCTAACCCTAAAACTAATCCTAACACTAACTCTAACCCTAAACTTAACCATAACTCTAACCCTAATCCTAAGAAAAACCCTAACCTAAACCATAACCCTGACCCTTATCTAAACCTAACCCTCACCCTTACCTACCCCTAACCCTAACCCTAACCCAAACACTAGCCCTAAACTTAATGTAAACCCTAACACTAAACCTCACTCTAACTCTAACACTAAACTTATCACTAACCCTAACACTAACCCTAACCTAAGACTAACACTAACTCTTACCATAACCCTAACCCTAACACTAACACTTAACCTAAACCTAACCCTAAACCTAACACGAATCCTAAACCTAACCCTAACCCTAAACCGAAAACTAAACCTAACCCTAACACTAACTTTAACAGTAACACTCACGCTAACCATAATACTAACCCTAACCCTAAAATTAACCCTAAAACTAACCATAAACATAACCCTAACCCTCACCCTAACCTAACCCTAAACCTAACACTAACCCTAAATCTAACCCTAAAACTAACCCTAACAATAACTCTAACCCAAACCCTAAATGTAAATCTTACACTAACCCTAAACCTAATCATAACATGAACCCTAATCCTAACAATAACTCTAAATTAATCCTCATCCTAAACCTAACCCTAACCTTAACCATAACCCTAACCTACACCCTAACCCTAACACTAACCTGAATCCTAACACTAACCGTAACCATAACCCTAATCATAACCCTATCCATAAAGCTAACACAAAACCTAACCCTAATCCTAATACTAATTCTAAACCTAACCCTGACACTAACCCTTAGTGTAACTCTAACCCTAACCCTAACCATAAATCTAACATTAACCCTAGTGCTAACCCTATTACTAACACTAATTTTAACCCTAACCCTAACTCTAACACTAAAACTAAACGTAAACCTAATCCTAACCCTAACCTTAACATTAACCCTAATTGCAACCCTAAAATGAAACGTAAACTGAACCCTAACCTTAACCCTATCACTAACCGAACCCTAACCCTAAGCCTACACTAACCCTAATCCTTAAACTAACCAAATCCCTAAACCTAACCATACTCTAACACTAACACTAATCCTAACCGTAACACTAACCTGTCACTATCCCTAACCTAAACCTAAACCTAACACTAACCCTAACCCTAACACTAACCCTAAAACTAAACCTAACCCTGACACTAAACCAAAACCTAACCCTAAACTTAACACTGACCCAACACGAACCCTAACTTTAACCCTAAAACTAAGCATAAGTATAACCTACCCTAACCCTAACAGTAACCTTAACCAAAACCATAACCCTAACCCTAAACTAACCCTAACCATAACACTTACCTAAACCTAACCCTAACACTAACACTAAACCTAATCAAAACCTTAACTCTATCACTAAACCTAAGCCTAACCCTAACCCTAACCCTAAATCTAACACTAACGTTATTCCTAACCCTAACCCTAACACTAACACTAACCCTAATTCTAACCCTAAATGAAACACTAACCGTAACCCTAACCCTAACACTCACCCTAACCCTAACCCTAACAGTAAGCTAACCCTAATCTTATCAGATACCCTAACCCTAACTCTAACCCTAAATGAAACACTAACCCTAACCCTAAACATAACACTCACCCAAACCCTAACCCTAACAGTAAGCTAACCATAATTTTAACAGAAACCCTAACTCTAATTCTGAACCTAACACAAACACTAACCCTAACACTAACAACTAATTCTAACCCTAACCCTAAAACCAAAAACCGTAACACTAAACCAAAAATTAACCCTAACCCTAACCCTAACCATAAACATAAACCTGACCCCAATCTAAATTTGACTCTCACCATTACCTAACCTTAACCACTAAGCCAAACCCAAACACTAACTTTAACCCTAACTGAACCCTAACACTAACCATAACACCAACCCTAACCTTAAATCTAAACTTAATAATTACCCTAACCATAACACTTACACTAACCCTATCCCTAATACGAATCTTAACCCTAACCCTAAACCTAAACCTAATCCTAACCCTAAGCATAATGCTAACACTAAACCTATACCCTAAACCTAACAATAACCGTAACTCTATCCCTAACCCTAACATTAACCCTAACCCTTTGCATAACCCTAACCTTAAATCTAACCTTAACCCTAACCATAACCCTAACCCTAACACAAACCATAACCCAATCCATAACCCTAACCCAAACCTAACCCTAATGCTAACCCTTACCTAACACTAACCATAATTCTAACCCAAACATTAACCATAAAACTAACCCTAACCCTAACCATAACACTATACTTAACCCTAACCCTACCCCTAACACAAATACTACCCTAAACCTAAAACTAACCTTAAAACTAATACTAATCCTAATACTAACCCTAAACCTAATCCTAACCCAAATGAGAATACTAACTCTAAACCTCACCATAACCCTAACATTAACCCTAACACTAACACTAAACCAAACACTAACCCTAACCCAAACACTAATCCTAAACCTAACCCTAACACTGACCATAACACTAAACCTAACCCTAACCCTAACCCTAACCCAAACCTAATCCTAATCCTAAACTTAACACTACGGTAAACCTAACCTTAACCGCAACACTTACACTAACACTAACTCTAAGCCTAACCCTAACCCTAACACTAACCCTAAACCAAACCCTAACCCATACCCTAACCCTAACAATAACCTTTAACCTAACCCTAACCTTAATACTAACACTAACCCTAATACTAACAAAAACCGTAACCCTAACACAAACCATGACCTAAACACTAATACTAATCCTAACACTAACATTAAATATACACCTAACTCTAAAACTAACCCTAACCCTAAAACTAACCCTAACAATAACCCTAATAATAAACCTAAACTTAACCGGAACCCTAATACTAACACTAACTCTAATCCTAACCTAACCCTAACACTAAACCTAACACTAACCCTAACCCTAACCGAAACACGAAACCTAACCCTAACACTAATCCAAAGCCTAAACCTAACCTTAACTCTAATACTAATACTAACCATAAACCTAAACCTAACCCTATCACTCACCCTAAACCTAACACTACACCTAAAATTAACCCTAACACTAAACCTAAACCTAACCCTAATCCTAACCGTTATCCATACACTAATCCTAAAACTAACATTATCACAAACCGTAACCCTAAACCTAACACTAACCCTAACCCTAACCCTAACACTAACCCAGACACCAAAACTAACCCTCATCCTTACCTTAACCCTAACCCTAAACCTTACCATAACCCTAACCCTAACTCTAACCCTAACACAAACCCTAACCCTAACCCAAACACTAACCCTAAATCTAACTCTTATTTTTCCCTAACACTCATTCTAACCCTAACACTAAACCTAACACTAACCCTAACCTAACCCTAACCCTAACTCTTAACCTAACCATAATCCTCACACTAACACTAAGCTTAACTAACACTAGCAACTAATTCTAACCCTAAACCTGACCATAACACTAAACCTAACATTAACCCTAACTTTAACCCTAAACCTAACCCTACTATTAACCCTAACCCTAACACTACACCTAACCCTAAATCAAACCCTAACCTAAACCTAACCCTAATCCTAACCATTAACCTAACACTAACCCTAACACAACCCTAACCCTAAAACACATCATAACCTGAACCCTAACACTAAATCCAACACTCACATAAACCTACACCTAACTCTAAATCTAACCATAACCGTAACCCTAACACTAATCCTTACACTAACCCTAACCCTTACCCTAACCCTAACAGTTACTCTAAAAATAACCCTAACCCTAACCCTAATCCTAACACTAACCCTAACTCTAACGCTAACCCTAAGCATAACACTAACCCTAACTCTAACCCTAACAATAACCTTAAACTATCCATAACCCTATCAATATTCCTAACCCTAACCCTAAACCTAATACTAACCCTAACCCTAAGCCTAAACCTAACACTTGGATTAACCCTAAACCCTTAATCTAACACTAACACTAACCCTAACCCAAACACTAACACTAAACCTAAACCTAACCCTAACACTAACCCTAACCTTAATCCTAACACTAAACCTAACACTAACTGTAACTTTAACTGTAACCCTAACCTTAACAATAAACCTAACCCTAGACATAACTCTAACTCTAACACAAACCCTAACCCAAACCCTAAACCTAACCCTAACACTAACCCTAACACAAACTCTAACCCTAATCCTAACCCTAACTCTAACCCTAAAGCTAAACCTAAACCTCACTCTAACCATAACCATAACCCTAAACTTAAAACTTACCCTAAACCTAACCCTAACACTAACCATAACCCTAACTCGAAAACTAAACCTAAAGCTAACTCTAACCCTAACACTAACACTAACCATAACCCTAACCCTAACACTAAACCTAAACATAAACATAAATATAGCACTAACCCTAACCCTAACCCAAACATGAAATCTAATCCTAACAATACCCCTAAACCTAACCCTAACTGTAATACTAACACTAACTCTAACCCTAACAATAACCCTAACACTTACCCTAAACCTAAACCTAAACCTAAAACTAACACTAACACTAACCCCAACACAAACACGAAACCTAACCCTATCCCTAACACTAAACTTAATCCTAAATCTAACACTATCTCTAAACTTAATCCTAATATTAACCAAATCCCTAACATAAACTTAACCCTACACATAACACTAATCCTAACCCTAACCTAAACATAACAATAACCCTAACCCTAACTGTAAACCTAACACTAAACATAACCATATGTAACCATAAACGTAACACTGACACTAAACCTAAACCTCACCCTAAACCTAACCCTCACCTAACACTAACCATAACACTCATCATAAACCTAAGTCTAACCCTAACCCAAACATTAATTTTATCTCAAAGTTTAACCTTAACCATAACACTAAACCTAACCCTAACCCTAACCCTAAACAAAACCTTAACACTAACCCTAACACGAAACCTAACTCTAACCCTAACTCTTAATCAAACCCTAAACCTCACCATAACCCTAACACTAACCCTAACACTAAACTTAATAATAACTCTAACAATAACTCTAACCCTAACTCTAACTGTAACCGTAACCCTAATCTAATTCTAACCTTAACACAAATACACACAAACCATAACACTGACCCTAACTTAACCCCAATTCTAAGCCTTACCTAACCCTAATGCTAACCCAAACCCTAACATGTACCGTAACCCCAACACTAAACCTAATCCTAACACTAACCCTACCCGCAACCCTAACCCTATCACTACCACTAAACCTAACCCTAACCCTAACACTTACCCTAAACCCAATTCTAAACCTAACCTTATCACTAAACCTAACCCTAACCCTACACCTAACACTAACCCTAACCCTAATTCTAACCGTTAACCTAGCACAAACCCTAACACTAACACTAACACAAACCCTAACCCTAGCACTAACATTAATCCTACCCCTAACCATAACACTAACCCAGACATGAAACCTAACCCTAATCGTTTCCGTAACGCTAAACCTACCCTAACCCTTACCCTAACATGAATCCAAACCCTATCCTTAACCCAAAAACTAAACCTAACCCTAACCTTTATTTTAACCCTAACACTAACCATAATCCTAACACTACACCTCACACTAAACCTAACCCTAACCCTAAAACTAACACTAAACCTAACCATAACCCTAACACTAAAACTAACCCTAAACCACACCTTAAAACTAAACTTAACCTAACACTAACCCTAACCCTAACAGTAAATATAAACCGAACCCTAACCCTAATACTAACACTAAACCAACCCTAACCCTAATACTAAACCTAAACCTTAACCTAACCCTAAACTTTACATTAACCCTAAATCTAACTCAAACACGAAACCCAACCTTAACCCTAACACTAACACTATCACTAACCCTAACCCTAAAAAAACCCTAACCATAACTGTAACCCTAAACCTAAACCTAACCTTTTCACTAACCTTAAACCTAACCCTACACCTAACACTAACCCTAACCCTAAAACTAAACCTAACACTAATCCTAACAGTTACCCTAACACTAACACTAACCCTAACCTTAAACCTAACACTAAGCCTAACCCTAACCCTAAACCTAACCCTAACCCTAACAGAAAACCTAACCTTAACACTAATCCAAACTCTAACCCTAACCCTAACCCTTACTTTAACGCTAACACTAATCCTAAACCTAACCCTAAATGTAACACTAACCCTTACCCTAACCCTAAATTTCACTCTAACACTAACCCTAATCATAACCCTAACATTAACACTAACCCTAAACCTTACCCTAAACCTAACCCTAACCTAAACTAACCCTAACACTATCCATAAAACAAACTCTAACCCTAACCCAAACACTAATTTTAAACCTAAGCTTAACCCTAATTGTAACTCTAACCCTAACTCTAAACCTAAACTTGACACTAACCCTAACCCTAAACCTAACACTAACCCTAACCCTAACCCTAACACTAATCCTAACAGAAAACCTAACCCTAACACTAATCCAAACTCTAACACTAACCCTAATCCTTACTTTAATGCTAACACTAACCCTAAACCTAACCCTAAACCTAACAATAATCCTAACCCTAACCCTAAATTTAACCCTAACACTAATCCTAACCATAACCCTAACATTAACATTAACCCTAAACCTTACCCTAAACCTAACCCTAACCTAAACTAACTCTAACACTATCCATAAAACAAACTCTAACCCTAACTCAAACATTAAATTTAAACCTAAGCTTAATCCTAACTGTAACTCTAACCCTAACTCTAAACCTAACCCTGACACTAACCCTAACCCTAAACCTAACACTAAACGTTACCCTAACCCTACCCCTAACACTAACACTAATCCTAACCCTAACTGTAACCCTAACACTAAACCTAACCCTAATCCTAATGCTAAATGTAACCGTATCTCTAAAAGTAATTCTAACCCTAACACAAACCCTACCCGAAACCATAACCCTAAACCTAACCTAACCCTGACCCTAACCCTTAACTAACCCTAAA
Organism: Marmota marmota marmota; assembly: GCF_001458135.2. Taxonomy (NCBI): domain Eukaryota; kingdom Metazoa; phylum Chordata; class Mammalia; order Rodentia; family Sciuridae; genus Marmota; species Marmota marmota. The sequence goes on from NW_026007205.1 coordinate 53,850, forward strand.
CCTATCCCTAACTTTAACCCTAAACCTAACCCTAAAACTATCACTAACCTTAAGCTTAAACCTAACTCTCAACTTAGCACTAACCCTAACCTTAACACAAACCCTAACTCTAACTCTAACCATGAACTTGCCCTAACCCTAACACTAACCATTAACCTAACTCTAACCCTAACCCAAGGACTAACTAACAAGTCCTAAACCTAACCCTAAACCTAAAGCTAAATCTAAGCCTAACCCTTACCATACTCTAACTCTAAATCTAAAATTAAACCTAACACTCACCCTAAACCTTACCAAAACACGAACCCTAACCATAACCATAACCATAACACTAAACCTAACACTAAAACAAATCCTAACCCTATCCCCAACCCTAACCCTAACCCTAACCTAACCATAACCCTAACCCTAACCGAACCCTACCCTAACCCTAACCCTAACCTAACACTAACCCTAATAAAAACCCTATCCCTATCACTAACTGAAACCCTAACCCTAACACTAACACTACCCTAACATTAACCCTAACCTAATCCTAACACTAACCATAAACCCAACACTAACCCTATCACTAACCTGAACCCTAATTCTAACCCTAAATCTAACACTAACACTATCCCTAAACCTTACTTTAATCCTAACACTAACACTAACACTAACACTAACTCTAACATTATACCTAAACTACCCTTAGCCCTAAAACTAACCCACAACCTAACCCTATGCCTCACTCTTACCCTCTTTCTAATCATAACCTAAACCCTAATTTTAACCCTAACCCTAACAAAACTCCTCAACCTAACCCTTACTCTAACACAAACCATAGTTCTTATCCTAACACTAACCTTAACACTAACCCTAACACAAACTCTAACCCTAATTCTAAAACTACCCCTAACCCTAACCAGAACCCTAAACCTAACCCTAACCCAAAACTAACATTAACCATAAACCTAACACTAACACTAACACTAACTCTAACCATAACCCTATTCTAATCCTAATTCAAACCCTAAAACTAAAAGTAACCCTAAATCTATCCCTAACCCTAATGCTATCCATAACCCTAACACTAACACTAACACTGATCATAACCTTAAACCTAAACCTACCCCCAACCCTTACCCTAACACAAATCCTAACCCTAACCCTAACACTAACACTAATCCTAACCCTAACCCTAACACTAAACTTTACCTACAAGTAACCCTAAAACTAACCCTGAACTTAACCCAAAGCCTCACTCTAAACTTAATCCTAACCATAACCCTAACCTAACCCTATCCTTAACCCTAGTACAAAGCCTAACCTTAACCCTTACCCTAAGACAAACCATATCCTTCACAAGAACACTAATTCTAACAATTATGCAAACCATAACCCTAACTCTAAAACTACCACTAACCCTAGACCGAACCCTAACCCTAACCCTAAATCTAAAACTAAACCAAAACATAATCCTAACCCTAACCCTAAAATGAACCCAAACCCTAACCCTAACCCTAATTGTAACACTAACCCTAACCCTGAACCTAGCCCTAACCCTAAACCTATCCTTAACCCTAGCACTCTCCCTAACTGTAACCCTAACACTAACACTAAAGCTAACCCTAAACTTAACTCTAATCCTAACACTAACCCTAACCCTAACACTAACACAAAACCTAACCCTAACCCTAACTCTAACACTTACACTAACCCTAAACCTAACATATCCCTAACGCTAACTCCAAAACTAACCCTAACCATAATCCTAACCCTAACCCTAACACGAACCCTAATCCTAACCCTAACTCTAACTGTAATACTAACCCTGAGCCTAATCCAAGTCCAACACTAAAACGAACCCCAAACCTATCCCTAACCCTAATGCTATCCCTAACCCTAACACTAACCC
>NW_026007205.1:59530-69709 GCF_001458135.2 Marmota marmota marmota
CACTAGACCTAGCCATAACCTAACCATAATACTACCACTTACTTTGAACCTAGACCTGACATTAGCCCTAGCCCTAATCTTACACCTACCCCTAACACATACCCTCATCCTGGCATTAACCTAGCCTTAATCCTAACCCAAACCCTAACCCTAGCCTTAAATCAAATTCTAATGCGAACCCTAGCTCCAAACCTAGCTATAATCCCATCCCTTCCCCTAAATCTAACCCTAACCCTAACACTAACGCTAACCATAGCCCTAGCCCTAACTCTTGGCCTAACCCTAACATTAACCCTAGCACTAATCCTAGCCCTAATTTAGCTCTAACCCTAAACTTACCCCTAACCCTAGCCCAAAGAATACCTCTAATCGCACCCCAGTCCTATTTCTAGTTCTAACCCTATCTGTTACTGTAACCCTAACACTAGCCCTAACCTTAACCCTAATGCATGCCCTATCCCTAAACCTAGAACTAACCATAACAATAAATCTAAGCTTAAACCCCATCCTACCACTAGCCCTAACACTATTGCTAATCCAAAAACTTGCCCTAAACCTTGGCCTAGTTCTAAAACAAAACTGAGCCATAGCCCTAACCCTAACCCTAGCCTAACGGTAACGCTAGACCTGACATTAGCCCTATCCCTAATTCTTACCCTAACCCTAATACAAAACCTAACCCTACACCTAGCCTTAATCCTAGACCTAATTTGAGTCCTATCCCTAACCATGATCAGTAACACTGATCCTGACTCTGACCCTAATATTAACCCTATCTCTAATCATCTCCCTAAACCTAAACCTAATCTAAACACTAGACCTTGACCTAGAACTAATGCTATCTCTAAAACCAACCTTAATCTTAACTCTAGTTCTTACAATAGCCGTAGTCCTACCTTATCCCTAACCTAAACCAAAACCTAGCCCTAATCTGATCCCTAACCCTAGTTTTAACTCTATCCCTAACCCTAACACTAGCCCTAACACTTAACCTAAACCTAACCCAAAAACTAAACCTTGACCTAACCCGAACCATGGCCCTAATCCTAACCGTAACCCTAGCCCTAACCCTAGCTCTAATCTTATTTATTACCCTAACCATAACTCTAACCGAATTCTAATCCTAGGCCTAACACTAACCATAGCCATAACCTAACAATAATCCTAGGCCTAACTGTAGCTCTAAACCTATCCATTACCCTAACCATAACCCTAACTGAATTCTATCCCTAGATCTAACCTTAACACTATCCCTAACCCTAAGGCTGTCCATTACCCTAAACCTAAACTGAACCCTAAACCTAACCATATCCATTACCCTAACCCCAACACGAAACCTAATGCTAATTTGAGCCCTAACCCTAAAGCTTAACCTAACACATACCCTAACCTTGATTCTGACCCAAATAGTACCCTAGCTGCAAAGCTGACCCTAACACTCAACCTAACACTTACAATAGATCTGGCTATAAACCTAACCCTAAAACTATCCCTAACCATAACCATAGACCTGAGGTTAGCCCTAGCCCTAATCCTAGCCCTAACCCTAACACAAATCCTAGCCCTAATCCTAGCACTAAGCCTAGCCTTAATCCTAACCATAACCTTAACCCTAGTCCTATCCCTAATTTTATCCCTTGACCTAGCCCGAAACATAGGTGTAACATCATACCTTAACCTAACCCTAGCACTAAACCTAGGCCTAAACCTAACACTAACCTTAGCACTAATCCTAGCCCTAATTTATCACTAACCCTGTCTGTAGCCATAAGACTAATTCTAACTCTCACCCTAGCTCTATCCCTAGTTCTAAACCTATCCCTTACCATAACCCAAACTCTAGCCATATCCCTAGCCCCAACCTTAGCCCTAACATTTGCCTTAGCCCTAAACGTTAATCTAACCCTAACCTTAAGCCTAAAGCTCACCCTAACACTAGCCCTGAACCTAATGCTAATTGGAAAACTAGCCCTAACCCTAACCTAGCCCTAAAACAAAACTGAGCCATAACCCTAACCCTAACCCTTAACATAAACCAAATCCAAACCCTAAACCTAACCTTAAACCTTGACATAATTTGAGTGCTAAACCTAACCCTAGAAGTAACCCTGACCCTGACACGGATCCTAACACTAAACCTAGCTCTATACATTGTCCTAACACTAATCCTAGAACTAGCCCTAATCAGAAACCAAGATTTTTCATTAGCCGTAGCCCTAAAGCTAACACAAATCCTAGTGATAATCCAAGCTCTAATGCTAGGTTTAACTCTAAGACTAACCCTAACCCTAAACCTTGCCCTAACCCTAATCCTAACTCTAAACCCATCCCTTTCCCTAAGTCAAACCCTCACCCTAATGTTACCTAGTCATAACCCTAATCCTTAGACTATCCCAATTCCCAACTCTATTACTAGTCCTAACCCTAACCCTCATTCCAGCTGTAACTCTAACCCAAACCCTGACCCTTATTCTGACTCTAACACTAAACCTAGAACTAAAACTCACACTAACCCTATACCAGACATTACCCCTACCCCTACAAGTAAACCTGTACCTAAACCTAACAGTAACACTAGCACTACACCAAACCTAATCCTAAATATAGTCATAAATCTAGACCGAGCCCTAAACAAAAACCTTGCACTAGCCCTAAAAATAACCCTTAACCTAATACAAAGACTAACCCTATCCCTAGACCCAACACTAGTCCTAATTCTGGCCCTAACTCTAACCCTTACACTAAACCTAACTGATAGCCCTAACGCTAGCCATAAACACCACACAAACCTAGCCTTATCCTAGCCCTTAACATAGCCCTAATCATAACCCTAACCATAAACCTAGCCCTGACTCTAACCCTAATCTTCTCCCTAGCCCTAACCATATCATACCCTAACACTTACCCTAAACCTAACCATGACACTAACCCTAGGCCTAAACCTAACCCTAGCTCTAATCCTAACCTTAACCCAAGCACTAACCTTAGCTCTAATCTTATCCTTTAACCTAAAGATAAGCCTAACTCAAATGCAAACCCTAGGCCTAATGTTAACCCTGTCACTAACACTAACCCTATACATTACTCTAAACTTAACCTGAACCCTAAACCTAATCCTATCCATTACCCTAACTCTAACCCTAACCCTAATGCTAATTCAACCCTTAACTCTAAACCTTAAACTGAACCAAACCCTACTCAACACTGACCCTAATAATATACCTAGCTCTAAACCTGACCCTTACCTTAAACGTAATCCTTACACTAGACCTAGCCATAACCTACCCCTAAAACATTTTCTCATCATAGCCCTAGACCTGACATTAGTTCTATCCCTAATCCTAGCCCTAGCCCTAACACAAACCCTCAAACCTAGCCCTAAAGCAAGCCTTAATCATAACCCGAACCCTAACCTAGCCCTAACACTAATTCTAACTCTCGCCCTATCCCTAAACCTAGCTATAACCCCATCCCTAAACCTAATCCTATTCCTAACACTAACACTAACCCTAACCCTAGCCCTAACCCTAACATTAACCCTAGTGCTAATCCTAGCCCTAATTTAGCCCTAACTTTTAACCCACCCCTAACTTTAGCCCTAAGACTAACTCTAACTCTTGCCCTAGCCCTATTTCTAGTTCTAACCCTATCTGTTTTCATAACCATAACACTAGCCCTAACTTTAGCCCTAAACATAGCCCTAGCCCTAAACCTAGATCTAACCATAACAATTAATATAAGATTAAACCTCACCTTACTACTAGCTCTAACACTATTGCTAATCTGAAACAACTAGCCCTAACCCTAGCACTAGCTCTAAAAAAAACTGAGCCATAGCCCCAACCCTAACACTAACTTAAACGTAACCCAAGACCTGATATTAGCCCTATCCTTAATTCTTACCCTAACCCTAACACAAATCCTAACCCTACACCTAGCCTTAACCCTTGCCCTAATTTGAGTCCTATCCCTAATCCTAAAAGTAACACTGATCCTGACTCTGACCCTAACACTAATCCTATCTCTAATCATGCCCCTAAACCTAAACCTAATATAAACACTAGACCCAGTCCTAATCGTAACCCAAGTTCTTACATTAGCTGTAGTCCTACATTAGCCCTAACCTAACCCAAAACCTAGCCTTAATCCGGGCCCTAACCCTAGTTTTATTCATAGCCCTAACCATATTCCTATCCCTAACACTTAACCTAAACCTAGCCCTAAACCTAAACCTTGTCCTAACCAGAAACCTAAACCAAACCATAGCCCTATTCCTAACCATAACACTAGCCCTAAACATAGATATAATTTTATCCATTACCCTAAACATAACCCTAAGCAAATTCTAACCCTAGGCCTAACCCTAACCTAACCATAACCTTAGTCCTAACTGTAGCTTTAATCCTATCCATTACCTGAACCATATCTTAAACAAATTCTATCCCAAGGCCTAACTCTAACCCTATGCCTTACCCTAACCCTGTCCAATATTCTAAACCTAACCTGAACTTGAAACCTAACCATATCCATTACCCTAACCCTAATGCTAATTTTAGCCCTAACCGTAAACCTTAACCTAACCCATACCCTAAACCTGACTCTGGCCCTAATAATACCCCTAGCTGTAAACCTGACCCTAACCCTCAATGTAACCCTTACAATAGACCTGGCCATAAACCTAAACCTAAAACTATCCCTAACCATAACCCTAGAACTGACAGTAGCCCTAGACCTAATCCTAGCCCTAACCCTAGCACAAACCCTACCCCTAATCCTAGCCCTAAGCCTAGCCTTAATCCTAATCCTAACCTTAACCGGAACCCTAACCCTAATTTTATCCCATGCCCTAGCCCAAAATGTAGCTGTAACATAATACATTACCCTAACCCTAACGCTAACCCTAACCCTAGCCCTAACTCTAGGCCAAAACCTAACACTAACCCTAGGGCTAATGCTAGCCCTAAATTAACCCTAATCCTAAACCTATTCTGATCCCTAGCCCTAAGACTAACTCTAACTCTCACCCTAGCCCTATTCCTAGTTCAAAACCTATCCCTTACCCTAACCCAAACCTAGCCCTATCCCTAGCCCCAACCCTAAATCTAACCATCACACTAGCACTAAACCTGGTTGCAAACCCTAACCTTAAGCCCCAAACTCACCCTAACACTAGCCCTAAACCTAATGCTAATTGGAAAACTAGCCCTAACCCTACCCTAGACCTAAAGCAAAACCGAGCCATAATCCTAACCCTAACACTTAACCTAAACCAAACACTAACCTTACACCTATCCCTAAACTTAGTCCTAATTTGAGTCCTAACCCTAACCATAGAAATAACCCTGACCCTGAGTCAGACCCTAACAGTTCCCCTAGCTCTAAACATTGCCATAATGCTAACCCTAGAACTAGCCCTAATCAAAAAATGAGTTTTTTATTAGCCATATCCCTAATGCTAACAAAAATCCTAGCCCTAATTCGAGCCCTGACTCTAACCCTAATCTAACTATACCTCTAACCCTATCCATTACCTAAGCCAAACCCTCTCTCTAATGCTACTCTAGTCCTAATCTTAATCCTTAGCCTACCCAAACCCTAACTCTGTTACTAGTCCTAAACCTAGCCCTCATTCTAGCTTTAACCCTAATCCTAACACTGACCCTTTTTCTGACCCTAACACTAACCCTAGATCTAAACCTGACCCCAACCTTAAACCGAAACCTACCACTACCCTTACCGGTAAACCTGTACTTAAACCTAACAGGAACACTAGCACCAGACCAAACCTAATCCTAAATAGAGGCATAAATCTAGCCTTAGACCTAAACAAAAATCTAGCACTACCCTTACAATAACGCTTAACCTAACATAAAGATTAAATCTATCACTAGACCAAGTGCTAGTCCTAATTGTGGTGCTAACCAAAAAAATAACCCTAACCCAATGATGACATTAATCTAATAGAAACACTAGCTCTAAAACTTATCCTAAACCAAAACCTCACCCTAACACTAGACTTATCCATAACCCTGACCCTAACACTAGCCATAACCATATCCCTCACTCTTACCTTACCCATAGCCCTAACATTAGCCCTAAGCATCACACAAAACCTATCCCTTATCCTAACCTTAAACCTAGCCCTAATCATAACCCTAACCATAACCTTAGACCTAACCCTAATGCTAAACCTCGCCTTAGCCCTAACCCTAGCTCAAACTCTAATCCTTAGTCTAACCTAAAACTATCCATTACCCTAACCATAACCCTAAGCAAATTCTAACCCTAGGGCCTCACCCTAACCATAGCCCTAACCTAACCGCAACCCTAGTCATAACTGTAGCTCTAATCCTATCCATTACCTGAACCATATCTTTAACCAAATTCTATCACTAGGACTAACTCTAACCCTACGCCTTACCCTAACCCTAAACCTAACCCTAATCCTAACCCTAAACCTAACCCTAGCCCTGACTCAAAGCCTAACCCACGCCCTAGGCCTAATCCTAGCTCAAATGCCTACACTTACCCTAAACCTAAACTTAACATTAACCCTAGGCCTAACCCTAACCCTAACCCTAATCCTAACCTTAACTTTAGCCCTAATCTTAGCTCTAACCCTATCCATTACCCTAATGATAAACATAACCCAAAGGCTATCCCTAGGCCTAACAATAACCCTATTGCTAACACTATCCTTATCCATTACTGTAAACCTAACTGGAACCATAAACCTAATTGTATCCATTACCCTAACCCTAACCCTAACCCATTGCTTATTCAAGCATTAACCCTAAATCTTATCCTAAACCAAACCCTACCAGGACCCTGACCCTAATAATACACCTAGCTCTAAACCTGACCCCTACCCTAAACTTAACCCTTTTACAAGACATACCCATAACCTAACACTGAAACTAATACTAACCATAAACCTAGACCTGACATTAGCCCTGGCCCTTATCCTAGCCCTAGCCCTAGACAAACCCTCAGCTTAACCCTAAACCTAGCCTGAATCCTAACCCAAATCCTAACCTTAGTCCTAACTCTAATTTTAACCCTTGCCATAGCCCTAAAGCTACCTATAACCCTATCCCTTCCCCTAAACTTAATCCTAACCCTAATACTAACACTCTCCCTAACCATAGGCCTAACCCTAACACTAACCCTAGCGCTAATCCTAGCCCTAATTTAGCCCTAACCCTATACCTACCCCTGACCCTAGCCCAAAGACTAACTCGAACTCTGGCCCTAGCCCTATTTCTAGTTCTAACCCTATCTGTTACCATAACCAGAACACTAGACCTAACCTTAGCCCTATCCCTAGCCATAGACCTAAACCTATATCTAACCATAACAATAAATCTAAGCATAATTTTCACCCTACCACTAGCCCTAACACTATCACTAATCATAAAACTAGCCCTAAACCTAGGCCTAGATTTAAAACAAAACTGAGCCATAGCCCTATTCCTAACTCTAGCCTAACCTTAACCCTAGACCAGACATTAGCCCTACCCCCTAGACCTAAACCTAGTTCTAAGCCTAGCCTTAACCCTAAACCTAATTTTAACCCTAGTTCTAACCCTAATGTTATCCCTTGTCCTAGCAGTAAACTTAGCTGTAACATCACACCTTACCCTAAACTTAATGCTAACCCTAACCCTAGCCCTAAACCTAGGCCAAAATCTAACACTAACCCTAGCACTAATCCTAGCCCTAATTTAGCCCTAACACTAAACCTATCCCTATCCCTATCCCTAAGACTAACCCTAACTCTTGCCCTAGCCCTATCCCTAGTTCTAAACCTATCCCTTACCATAACCCAAACACTAGCCCTATCCCTAGCCCCAAACTTAGTCCTAACCTTCGCCCAAGGCTTAAACCTGGATCTAAAACTAAAATTAAGTATAAACCTCACCCTAAAACTAGCCCTAACCCTAATGCTAATTAGAAAACTAGCCATAAATCTACCTTAACCTAAAACAAAACTGAGCCATAACCCTAACCCTTAACCTAAACCAAATCCTAAAGCTACACCTAGTTCTAAACCTAGTCCTAATTTGAGTCCTAACCCTAACCCTAGAAATAACCCTGGCACTAACTCGGCCCCTAACACTAACCCTAGCTCTAAACATTGCCCTAATGCTAACCCTAGAACTAACCCTAAACAGAAACCTAGTTCTTTCATTAGTTGTAGCCCTAATGATAACACAAATCCTAGCCTGAATCTGAGACCTAACCCTATTTTTTAACTCTAACCCTAACCCTAACCCTAACCCTACCTTAAACCCTATCCTTTTCCATAAACCAAACCCTAACCCTAATGCTACCATAGTCCTAAAATTAATCCTTAGCCTACCCCAAACCCTAACTCTATTACTAGTCCTATCATAGCCCTCATTCTAGCTCTAAAACTAACCCTAACCCTGACCCTTTTTCTGATGCTAACACTAAGTCCCTAAGTCTAAACCTGACCCTAATAGTAAACCAAAACCTAACACTTTCCATACCAGTAAACCTATACTTAAACCTAACAGTAACACTAGCACTAGACAAAACCTAATCCTAAATATAGTCATAAATCTATCCCAAGCCCTAAACAAAAACCTAGCACTAGCCCTAGCAATAACCATTAACCTAACTTAAAGACTAACCCTATCCCTAGACCCCACGCTAGTTGTAAGTCTGGCACTCACCCTAAACCTAACCCTATCCTGAACAATTACCCTTAACACTAAACAAACTCTAGCTCTAAACCTCATCCTAACCCAAAATTTAATCCTTACACTAGACTTTTCCATAACCCTGACCCTAAACCTAGCCATAAACATATTCCTAGCTCTTATATTTCCCACAGCCCTAATGTTAGCCCTAAACCTCACACAAAACCTAGCCCTTATCCTAGACCTAATCCTAGCCCTAAACATAACCCTAACCATAATCCTAGATCTAAGCCTAATCCTACACTCACCCTAGCCCTAAACCTAGCTCAAACTCTAACCCTTAACCTAAATATAATCCTAACCCTAACCCTACCCACACTCTAACCTAACCCTCGCCCAAGACCTAATCCTAGATCAAATACTAATACTTACCTTAAAATTATACCTGACACTAACCCTAGGCCTAACCCTAACCCTAGCCCTAATCGTAACCTTATCCCTAGCCCTAACCTTGGCTCTAACACTATCCATTACCCTAAAGATAAGCCTAACTCATATGCTAACCATAGGTGTAACAATAACCCTATTGCTAACACTAACCTGATCCATTACTCTAAATCTAACCTGAACCCTAAACCTAATCCTGTCCATTACCCTATCCGTAACCCTAACCCTAAAGCTAATTCAATCCTTAACCATAAAACTTAACCTAAACCAAACCCTACTTGGACCCTGACCCTAATTATACACCTAGCTTTAAACCTGACCCTTACCTAAACCTAACCCTTACACTAGACCTAGTCATAACCTAACCCTAAAACTAACACTAACCATAAATCTAGACCTGACATTAGCCCTATCCCTAATCCTAGCCCTAGCCCTAACACAAACACTCACCCTAGCACTAAACAGAGCCTTAATCCTAACCCTAGCTCTAAACCTAATTTTAACCCTCGCCCTAGCCCTAAACCTAGGTATAATCCCATCCCTTCCCCTAAACCTAATCCTAACCCTAGGCCTAATCCTAACACTAACCCTAGCCCTAAATCTAAGCCTAATTTAGCCCTAACCCTAAACCTAACCCTAACCCTAGCCCTAAGATGAACTCTAACTCTCGCCCTAGCCCTATTTCTAGTTCTAACTCTATCCGTTAATAACTCTAACACTAGTCCTAACCTTAGCCCTAAACCTAGCCATAGCCCTAAACCTAGATCTAACCATAACAATAAATCTAAGCATAAACCTCACCATACCACTAACACTAACACTGTCGCTAATCCTAAAGTAGTCCTAGCTGTAAAACAAAACTGTGACAAAGCCCTAACGCTAACCCTAACCAAACAATAATCCTAGACTTGACATTAGACCTATCCTTAATTCTTACACTAACCCTTACACAAACCCTAACCCTACATCTAGCCTTAACCCTAGCACTAATTTGAGTCTATCCCTAACCCTGATCAGTAACACTGATCCTGACTCCGATGGTAACACTAACCCTATCTCTAATCAT